>NW_006922293.1:1053227-1072486 GCF_000298275.1 Orycteropus afer afer
AAAAAAAAAACTGGTCCATTTCAGCTCACTGATGCCTAGGATATCAATCTTTATGTGTTCCATTTCATTTTGGACAACTTCCAATTTTTCTAGATTCATACTTCATACATTCCATGTTCTAATTATTGATAGATGTTTGTGGCTGTTTTTTCTTATTTTGAGTTGTGCCATGTCAGCATATGCAGGTCTGGAAAGCTCTATTTTATCTATATCATTAAAGTTGGTTCTACTCTGATGAGGCAGCTCTTTCTCAGTGGTATTTTGAGTGCCTTCCAACTTGAGGGGCTTATCTTCCAGCACTGTATCAGACAAAATTTCAGGGCAATCCATAAAGTTGTCCAATAATACATCAGACATGCTTCACAGCTTTTCATAAGGTTTTCCTGGGCCAATTCTTTGAGAAGTCAATGGCCTCTTCCTCCCACATCTGTGTCAATGTGGAAGCTCCACTGAAACCCATCCACCAAGGGCATACCTGCTGGTGTTTGAAATACTGGTGGTACAGCCTCCAGCCTCACAGCAACATGTAAGCCACCACAGTAAAACAAACTGACAGACAATTTTCTCTCCCTTGTTGTTGTTGTTGTTGTTATGTGCCGTCGAGTTGGCCCCGACTCATAGCGACCCCTCCTTGGGTTTCCGAGGCAGTATCACTACGGAAGTAGGATTGCCCAACCTTCCTTCCGAGGAGTGGCTGGTGAGTTTGAACCGCCAGCCGTCTGGTTAGCAGGCAAGTGTCTTAGCCACTATGCTACCAGAGCTCCCAAACACGAGGAAAGCCGAAAGGCAAATCAGCTCTGCCACTTCCTGGCCTTCCCCCTACCTCTTCCTGCCCTCTGGCCTGTCTTTCTGCTTCCTACTGCCTAAGGAGTGGGGGCTCTCCCTGGCCCCCTTACCTGTATCTGGGCATCTGCCCTGTCTTCCTGCTTCATTAGATATAAAGATTAGGAAATCTAGTGATTACTGGGATTTGAGTTTAGGCAAAGTTATCCAGGCTACAGAATTTTTCATATGGATTTAAATCATGAAGCCGGTGGATATGAATTGGTGGTTTGAAAATATTGATTGTTTCTTGGTATTTGAAAATGGTAGGATATTTTTGTTGTGTTTGCCAATTTCTTTGGTTTTGAAGGACAGGATCTATTAAATCTAATACGATGCACTTAGAGAAATGAAAGGAAGGAAATACTGTGTTCATTTCTAAGTTAATG
Source organism: Orycteropus afer afer (assembly GCF_000298275.1). Lineage (NCBI taxonomy): Eukaryota > Metazoa > Chordata > Mammalia > Tubulidentata > Orycteropodidae > Orycteropus > Orycteropus afer. The sequence goes on from NW_006922293.1 coordinate 1,054,439, forward strand.
CTAATAATTTATTCCAATTTAAAAGTATTTTTTTTTAAACTCAAAACCCAGATGTGATGACTCATTAAATAGCTTTGCAGATGATCAGAAATTCTATACTAAAGTAATTCCAGATTAGTGCTTTTGAGTTAGACAAATACCTCACTGAAATAATTTAAAAGAATAACAAGGCACTATAAGTAACAACAACAACAACATTACTTTAAATAATCCACCCAAGAATATTTATGAACATAATGCATTATTATAAATTGAAAATAAGTTCCGAGACAGTTGGGACAATCAAACTAATTATATTTTATCTTTTTAATTGGATATTTAAATTTTATCTTATTGTGACACATATTGAAGAATATACAAAACATAAATATATAATCTCTTCATACACATGTGAAAGCTGAGCAATGAATAAGGAAGACTGAAGAAGAGTCGATGCTTTTGAATTGTGGTATTGGCAAAGAATACTGAAAATTCATTCCATGGATTGCCAGAGAATGGAGAAATCTGTTCTGGAAGAAGTGCAGCTGGAATGCTTCTCGGAAGGAAGAATTGCCGGACTTTGTCTTACCTACTTTGTTTGTCAGAAGGGACCATTGTCTGGAGAAGGATATCATGCTTGGTAAAGTGGAGGGTCAGAGAAAAAGGGGAAGACCCTCAAGAAGATGGATTGACACAGTGGCTGCAATGCTGGGTTCAAGTATAGCAAGGGTTGTGAGGATGGCACATACCCAGGCAGTGTTTCATTCTGTTTTACACAGGGTCGTTGGAGTCAGAGCAGACTCTATGGCACCTAACAACAACAAGTGGATAATCTAAGTTCCTAGGTAATGAAACAGTTAATGTGCTCAGCTGCTAAGGTTGGAGGTTTGAGTCCCCCAGAGTGTTGTGTTGGAAGAAAAGCCTGGGAATTTACTTCTGATAAACCATCCATTGAAAATCCTGTGAGTATGGTTCTATTCTGACACACATGTAGTCCTCATGAGTTGATGTTAACTCAATGGTAACTAGCTGAAATAAATTACCAAAAAACATTTATGAGTTATAAATTTGAGATAGGCTCAGCTGGACAGTCCTGTTTGGGGATCTCTCATGTATTTCCAGTCAGGCATTAGCTGAGGCTGAAGCCTTCTGAAGGCTTGACCGGACTGGACATCCAAAATGGTTCATTTATATGGCTGGCAGTTGATACTGGCTGTTAGCTGGGAACTTAGTTGAGGTTGCTGAGTAGTGTACTATATGTAGCTTCAGGTAGTCAAACTTCTTATCTGGAAGTTCAAGGCTTTAGCAATAAACAAGATGGATGTTGCATTGCCTTTCACAACCCTGCCTCAGACATTACATAGCAACACTTACACTGTATTCTGCTGGTTAAATCAATCACAGGTCTGTCCCAATTCAGTGAGAAGATAAAGATCCTACTCCTCAAAAGGAAGACTGCCAAAGAAATCTGTGGGCATTATTTTTATAAACCAGGCACAGTATTGAATTTTAGGTTGGTAGCTATTTTTTTTTTCAACCATTTAAAAATATCATTTCAGTGTCTTCTGTCTTTTATTTGTGTAGAGAATTATTTTGTGATTCAATGAATTTTTTCAACTTTCTCTTCATTATGATTATCAGCAGTTACACTATGATGCAATTGTGAGTGTATTTTTGTTTTGTTTTGTTTTCCTTTTGCGTTTATTCTACTTGATATTCATAGTATAACTTGAATCTGTGGCCTGAAGTCTTTTCTCTATTTTGAAAACTCTCAGCCATTATTTCTTCATAGATTCTAGTGCCCCATTTATTTTCTCACCTTATGAGACTCCAATTGTGTATATATTAGATCCTTTTACTTTTACTATGCCTACTATTTCTTTTATGTTACTTCCTATAAGTTTCATCCTTTGTCTTTTGGATAGTTTTTTTTTTTTTTTTTACTTATCTGCTATTAATCTGTGGAGTTTTAATTTGAGGTATTGTTTTTGAGTTCTAAAATTTTATTTCTTCTCATTTCTGTACTTCCTCCCCCCAAAAAATTATCAATCTTGTGTTCTATCTCCTTTGTATATGAACCATAGTTGTTTTAAAGTCTGTTTCTGTAAACCAACTATATCCATTGTTTGTGGATAAGTTTATATTTTCTATTGACTCTCTTGGATTTTATTGCCATTGTCGTCTCCTCTTATGACTAGTTATTTTTAGTTGGCTGTTTCACACTCAATATAGAGGAAATTTGAGGCCTAAAATGAAGTTACCTTAGTCCAGACAGGTTTTGCTTTAATGGCTCCAGTAGAAGGGTAGGAGCACTGGTAATCCTGGATCATCTTAATCCAGTAAGGGATTCATATTTTGAATCTGAGCTTTTCTCCCTACAAAGGCCAGTTCATTTTTGCTTTTAGAGTATGAGCCATTGTAGTCTCTACTGAAAGCTTGTGCATTTTACTATGGTCTACATCCTTGGCAGGCCTTGACTGTCATTTCTTGTCTCTCTGATTCCATGATTCTAATAAGAGCTCTGCTTAGCTGCTCAGTTTCCGAGCCATGACTTCCAGAATTAAGACTGTTGTTGCTGTTATGTGCCGTCAAGTCAGACCCGACTCATAGCAACCCCTTCTTGGGTTTTTGGGGTAGTATCATGACAGAAGTAAATTGCCCAACCCTCCTTCTGGGTTAAGATTAAGATACCCTTAAATTAAAAGGGGCATGAAATAATATAGTTTCAGTTTTTTTAGACTTCTTTCTTTTCCCAGACCTGGGCTTTATAATTTTTAATAACCTGATTAGTTTTCTAATACCTTCAAACTAACATTTCTTATATTTTCTCTATATTTTTGTGTTATATTAACAGGAATTTAAATCCATGTTACATAGTTAACCATTATCTAAAGTCTCTTATAAAATTTTAAATAATTCTTAACCGTAGGTAGAGCTCCTTTTCCGGTCTTGATGCATATTTTAATTTTCTCTCTCTTATAGTAATTGATTGGGCTCAGGTATAGCAAGTATTATGCGGCTGTCACAGGACCAGGCAGTGTTTCATTCTGTTGTACATAGGGTTGCTATGAGTTGGAGCTGACTTGATGGCATTTAACAACAACAACAACAACAATAACATATTGATTGATTTTCCAAGAGGAATATGTATTTTAGTAATATTTTCAAATTTACTTATTAAATTTATCATTGTTTACTATTTTGCTAATATTAGCTTTTATCTTTTTAAATTAATTTATGTTTTCTTTTTATATAGTTGTTGCACTGGTTTCTTAGGTTCAGTAATTCTCTAGTAGTTTTTAAAAATAGTAAAAGCATTTCAGCTATAAATTGCCTTCTAAATTTAACATAGGTGCTCTGGTGATACAGTGTTTAAAGCATTGAGCTGCTAACCAAAAGGTTGGTAGATTGAACCCACCAGCCATTCTGTGAGAGAAGGGTGAGGCAGTTGCTTCTGTAAAGATTTACAGCCTTAGAAACCTTATGGGGCAAGTCTATTCTGTCCTATAGGGTAGCTATAAGTCAGAATCAACTTGATGGCAGTGGGTTTGGTCTGGTTTTTTGGAATCTAACTTTACCCATATTACTTAAGTTTTATATACAGTGTTCTCTTTTCCCACAGTTTTTTGTGATTAGTAAATTCTGTTTTTATAGAAGGTTGATGTTCAGTGTGTACTTAGCTAACACTTTTTAAATTAAAATTATGCTTTATTTCTAATTGTTTTGCATTGTGCTCTGTCAATATCTGCCATGAAATTCTTTCTCTCAAAATATATTAAAATTTTCTCTGAGGTCAAATATAAAAATTGATTTTTATGAATGCTTTATTAGAAGTAAAAATGATGTTTATTTTCTTTTTCAAAGTACAGTTATGTTTGTAACTATTAAATCGTGCCTATTTGTTATATTAGAGTCTTTGGGTAATGTAAAGGTTAATGTGCTTAGCTAACTGTAAAGGTTGGCAGTTTGAGTCTACCCAGAGGCATTGTGTTAGGTTCGGTTCTCTAGAAAAACAAAAACAGTAAAGTTTATATATATACGTATATATATATATATATATATATATATATATATATATATAGAGAGAGAGAGAGAGAGAGAGAGAGAGAGAGAGAGAGAGAGGCTCAAGGTTGACAGGCAGTATACAGGCTGTTGACTTTGGTGGATGACGAATCCAAGATCACTGGGCAGAATGGTGGATTGTTTGCTCATGGACAGTTTTAGGCAGCACAACAGGGTCTAGATCCACAGAAGTTTTCTTTTTTCCCCAGGATGTCCATACATATATTGCAAGTAGGCTACACCCCTAGGGAAACTTCCTTTGAATGGATTTCCTGCTCAAAGCATATACATCTGATCTCATCATGGAAATAACAGCATCATAACTGTTTAAACCACTCAGAATCATGGGCCAGCCAAGTTGACACACAACCCCAACTATCACAGGCATCCTGAAAGAAATACCTTGGCAATCTACTTCTAAAACATTAGCCATCAGAAACCCTATAGAGTATAATTCTACCCTGACACAGATTGTGTAATCATGAGTCAGAATTGACAACAATTGGTTTATTTTTTTAGAAAAGTTTGTTATATTATCCAAATCTCTTTTGAATTACTTATATTTTGTTTAGTTGACCTGTTAGATTCTAAAAACATACTCAAATACCCCACTATGATGTGGTTTTGTAAAATTCTTGTATTCCTAGGAACTTTTTTCCTCTGTGTTTCAATCATTCAGCCAAAAGGGAAGAACATGCTCAGCATTTCTCAAGCTGCAAGCTGGATTCAGAAGAGAATGTGGAACGAGGGATATCATTGCTGATGTCAGATGGATCTTGGCTCACAGCAAAGAATACCAGAAAGATGTTTACTTGTGTTTTATTGATTATGCAAAAACATTCAGTTGTGTGGATCATAACAAATTATGGATAACATAGAGAAGAATGGGAATTCCAGAACACTTAATTGTGCTCATGAGGAACTTGTACATAGACCGGGAGGCTGTCATTTGAACAGAACACTGCATGGTTCAAAATCAAGAAAGGAGTGGGTCAGGGTTGTATCCTTTTACCATACTTATTTAATTTGTATGCTGAACAAATAATCTGAGAAGGTGGACTATATGAAGAAGAATATGGCATAAGGATTGGAGGAAGACTCATTAACACCTACATTATGCAGACGACACTACGTTGCTCACTGAAAGTGAGGATGACTTGAAACACTTACTGATGAAGACTGAAGACTACAGTATGCAGTATGGATTATGCCTCAATATAAAGAAAACAAAAATCCCCACAATGGGATTGATATGCAGCGTCACGATAAGAGGAGAGAAGATTAAAGTTGTCAAAGACTTCATATTACTTGGTTCTACAATCAACACCAATGGAAGCAGCAGTCATGATATCAGACATTGCATAGCATTGGGCAAATCTGCTACAAAGGACCTCTTTCAAGTGCCGAAGAACAAAGATGTTTTCCTTGAAAACTAAGGTGTGCTTGACACAAGCCATGGTATTTTCAATTGCCTCATACGCATGTGAGAGCTGGACAATGAATAAGGAAGACTGAAGAAGAGTAGATACTTTTAAGGTGTGGTGTTGGAGAAGAATGCTGAAAGTACTATGGACTGTTAAAACAACTAACGAATCTGTTCTGGAAGAGGTGCAGCCAGTATTCTCCTTAGAAGTGAGAATGCCCAGACTTCATCTGACCTACTCTGGTCATGTTGTTAGAAGGGATCATTCCCTGGAAAAGGATATCATGCTTGGCAAAGTAGAGGGACAACAAAAAAGGGGAAGGCCCTCAATGAGATGGATTGACATAGAGGCTGCAATGATGGGCTCAGGTATAGCAAAGATCATAGGGCTGGCACAGTACCGGGCAGTGTTTCATTCTACTGTATATGAGGTCACTATGAGTTGGAGACGACTCGATGGCACCTAACAACTAACAACAAATATTTCAGTCATGTTGTTTGTACTTTAAAACCTAAAACCAAACCCACTGCCCTCAAGTCCATTCCTACTCATAACTACCCTATAGGACAGAGTAGAACTTCCCTGTAAGGTTTCTAAGCCTGTAAATCTTTACATTTTTCTCTTGCAGAACAGCTAGTAGGTTCAAACTGCCCATAATTTTTCATTTGTTTGTTTAGCAGCTGATTGCATTAATCACATGATTTAAATCCTCAAGGATTGTAACTTTTATAGAAAAATTTCATATTTTGTCCCTTCTGATACTTTTGCTTTTGAATTTCATTTTATATGATATTATTTTGTTTGCATATACCTAATTTATCTTTCCATCACTCATATGTCAGTTGTCCTCATAGCTTGTGTGCTTCTGAGCCTGGAGGCCATGTCATCAGTATTTCAAATACCAGCAGAGTCAGCCACAGTGGACAGGTTTCAGTGGAGCTTCCAGGCTAAAACAGTGGGGCCATCTACTTCTCAAAGAACTGGCCAATGAAAATCTAATGAATAGCAGTGAAACACTGTCTGATATATTATTGGAAAACTTTATGAAGAGCCCTGAAACATTGTCTGATACAGTGCTGAAAGATAAGCACCTCAAGTTGGAAGGCACTTAAAATACGACAGGGGAAGAGCTGCCTCCTCGAAGTAGAATTGACCTTAATGATGTGAATGGAGTAAAGATTTTGGGACCTTCATTTGCTGATGGAACATAACTCAAAATGCAAATAAACAGCTGCAAACATTTATTAGTAATCAGAACATTGAATTTACCAAGTATGCATCTAGGAATATTGGAAGTTGTCAAAAATGAAATGGAATGCATGAAGATCAATATCCTAGGCATTAGGGAGCTGAAATGAACTGGTATTGACCATTTTGAATCAGACAATCATATAGTCTACTATGCCTGGAATGATAAATTGAAGAGGAATGGTATTTCCATCATCATCAAAAGGAATAGTTCGAAATCTGTCCTAAAGTACAAGGCTATTGTTGTTGTTGTGCATTGTGTGCTGTCAAGTTGGCCCTGACTCATAGCGACCCCTCCTTGGGTTGCCGAGGCAGTATCACTGTGGAAGTAGATTGCCCCCGTCTTCCTTCCGAGGAGTGGCTGGTGGGTTTGAACCACCAATCTTGTGGTTAGCAGTCAAGTGCCTTAGGCACTATGCTACCAGAGCTCCTAAAAGGCTATTTGTGATAGGATAATATCCATATGCCTACAAGGAAGACCAGTTAATACCACTATTATTCAAATTTACACACCAACCACCAAAGCAAAAGATGAAGAAATTGAAGATTTTTACCTCTTCTGCAGTCTGAAATTGACTAAACATGAAATCAAGATGTATTGATTATTACTGGTAATTGGAACATGAAGGTTGGAAACAATGAAGAAGCACTGGTAGTGGGAAATATGGTCTTGGTGATAGAAATAATGCCAGAGATCACATGATGGCATTTGGCAAGACCAATGACTTGTTCTTTGCAAATACTTTTTTTCAAAGGTGGCTGTACATGTGGACTTCACCAGATAGAATACAGAGAAATCAAACTGACCATATCTGTGGAAAGAGGTGATGGAGAAACTGAGTATCTTCCATCAAAACAAGATCAGGAGTTGCCTGTGGAACAGACCATCAATTGCTCATATGCAAGTTGATTTTGAAGATGAAGAAAATTAAAACAAGTCCAAGAGAGCCAAAATACCATATTGATATATTTTACCTGAATTTAGAGAGCATCTGAAGAATAGATGTGAGACACTGAACACCAGTGACTGAAGACCACACGAGTTGTATAATGACATTAAGAGCATCACATATAAAGAAAGCAAAAGGTCATTAAAAAGACAGGAAAGGAAGAAAAGACCAAAATGTATTGTAGAAGAGACTTAAAACTTGCTCTTGAATGGAGAGTAGGTAAAGCAAATGGAAGAAATGGTGAAATAACAGAGTTTAACAAAAGATTTCTAAGGTCAGCTCAAGAACACAGAGTGAAGTATTATAATGAAATGTGCAAAGACGTGGAGTTAGAAAACCAAAAAGAGAGAACATGCTCAGCATTTCTCAAGCTGAAAAAACTGAAGAAAAAATTCAAACCTGAAGTTGCAATGTTGAAGGATTCTATGGGCAAAATATTGAATGATGCAAGAAGCAGCAAAAGAAGATGGAAGGAATACACAGAGTCAAAAAAAAATATCATTTCAGGAGGTAGCATATGATCAAGAACCAGTCGTGCTAAGGGAACAAGTCCAAGTTGCACTGAAGGAATAGGTGAAAAGGCTCCAGGAAATGATGGATGATCATTGAGATGTTTCAACAAAAGAATGCACCACTGGAGGTGCTTACTCATTTATGCCAAGAAATTTGGAAAACAGCTATCTGGACAACTGGCTGGAAGAGATTGATATCTGTACCTATTCCAAAGGAAGGTGATCCGACAGAATATGGAAATTATCACACAACATTATTGATATCACATACAAGTAAAATTTTGCTGAAGATAATTCAAAAAAGGGTTGCAGCAGTGTATTGACAGAGAACTTCCAGAAATGCAAGCTGGATTCAGAAGAGGATGTGGAACAAGGGATTTTATTGCTGATGACAGATGGATCTTGGCTGAAAGCAAAGAATACCAGAAAAGTGTTTACTTATGTTTTATTGACTATTGAAAGACATTTGACTATGTGAATCATAACAAATTATGGATAACATTGAGAAGAATGGGAATTCCAGAACACTTAATGGTGCTCATTAGGAAACTGTACATAGACCAAGAGGCTGTTATTTGAACTGAACAAAGGGATATTGTTGTTGTTGTTGTTATGTACCGTTGAGTCAGCCCCAACTCATAGCGACACCTCCTTGGGTTTCTGAGGCAGTATCACTATGGAAATAGATTGTCCCATCATCCTTCTGAGAAGTGGCTGGTGGGTTTGAACCACCAGCCTTCTGGTTAGCGTCAAGTGCCTTAGGTACTATGCTACCAGAGCTCCCAACAAAGGGATATAGTAGGGTTTAAAATAAGGAAGGTAGTGCATCAGGGTTCTATCCTTTCACCATACTTATTCAATCTGTGTGCTGAACAAATAATCTGGGAAGTTGAATTATATGAAGAAAAATGTGGCATCAAGATTGGAGGAAGACTCATTAACACTCTGTGATGTGCAAATGACACAATCTTGCTTGTTGAAAGTGAAGATGACTTGAAGCACTTACTGATTGCTTGAACAATTTCTCTCATAAAAATCAGCACAAGGCCGGTCCCCATGAGGTGGAGGTTAAAGATGTCCCAAATGTCCAAGCTACTGTACCACTCCATCATTTCAGACATTAACTCCTCCTTCTCCCAGTAATTTCCCCAGTCTTAGGGTTCTGTATTTCACTGTAATGCCTCACAGAACTCACAGACACCTGAGGGTTCATCTCATGTAGTGGTGGTGGAGGCTGGCAGGCTGGTGAGTCCCAGGTCCCTGATTAGGTCTGGAGGATATCTCCAATTCTCAGGGTTTGATGAACCTCAATCAGCAGATCAGATGACAGCTGCTGTCCCAAATCCAGAAGTGAGATGAGGATGAGGCAAGACACAAAATCGGAACAAGAGGAGGGCGAATCTTCCCAGGAGATTTGTAGGTATACCCTCAAAGAAGCTAAGGGTGGTGATATGAATTATACTCTCCAGCAAGTCAGGACTCAAGATACATTCCACCTGTGCTGCCCCAACAGAAATAACCTAAGTGGATGGCTTTAACAATCAGCAGCTCAAGACAAATCCCATCACAGAGTTGATTGCCAGTCATTTTGGGAATGACTACTACCAGCTGCCCAACCAAGTTGACACCTGACCTTAAACACCACACCACCCCAAACAAGCATGGATAATGGGATTTACAAAACATTACAGAATGGAGGACAATGGCTAGAAGGGCCACATCAAGCAATTCACTGCATTGCACCCCCTGGCTCTTCTAGCCATTAACCCTTTCATACTTGAAAGATTAATTTGCCCCTCTCAATCATATTACCGATCCCAAGGTCATTAACAATTAGTCTTTCAGCAAGGCAAAGAGTCCTAAGGGTGAGATTATTCAGATAACAGCCATTCAGTTCTGCTGTATTTGTCCATCTGATCCAAAGTTTTTTCTCATTATCATCCTTATAGTATCTGATAATATTTAACTGAGATAATATTATTCCCTTGTTCTGAGTCTATCTTTAGTATCAGCATAATGTTGGATTTCCCCTGCTGCATAACCCATTTATTCATTCCTTTACCTTCAGCTATTATTTCTCCTTCCTTCCATTCGTCATTTATTTTTACCGAGACTTGTGGCAGACACCTCCAAAATCATGTCTGAATGTGGATTATAAGGACCTAAAGGCAAGGACAGTGAGACTGCTTTCTGTATTTCAGACATAGTCTGCTGTTGCTCTGGCTCCCATTCAAATGTACTTTTCTTCCTAGTGGCTTTATGGATAGGAGACAGCAATACACCGAGGTATAAAATATGTGTTCTCCAGAATCCAAATAAACCAATTAAACGTTGGGCTTCCTGCTTAGTCTTGGGTTTAGGTAGTAACAGCAACTTATTTTTGGTTACCTGTGGAATGTCACGGGTGGCTCCTGCCCAAGTTATTCCCAAGAATTTCACTGTTTGGGCAGGGCTCTGGATTTTTACTGGATTTATTAACCAGCCTCTATTGGTCATGTGGGCCACCACTGTTTTCAAATCTGCCCTAGCCTGTTCTTCTGTGTTTGATATTAACATAATGGCATCAATGTAATGTATCACTGTACTTGAAATCTGTATCAAGTCCAAGCCTCTCCTAACCAAGTCATGACAGTAAGCTGATGAATTCAAATAACCCTGGGGCAAAACTCTGAAGGTGTATTGACAGACTTCTCATGTGAAAGCAAACTGTGACTGACTCTTTTCTGAGATTGGTATGGAGAAAAAGGCATTTGCAAGATCAATCACAGTACCAGTTTCCTTTGGCCTGTTGTATTTTCTGCACCACCGATACTATGTCTGGAACAGCTGAAGCCACTGGTGGCACTACTTTATTTAGGTCTTGGTAGTCTACTGTCAGTCACCATGAGCCATCTGTCTTTTTCACAGGCCATATAGGGCTGTTATGGGAGCTCTGGTAGCGTAGTGCCTAAGGCACTTGACTACTGACCAAAAGGCTGGCAGTTCAAACCCACCAGTCACTCCTCAGAAGGAAGATGGGGCAATCAACTTCCATAGTGATACTGTCTTGGAAACCCAAGGAGGGGTTGCTATGAGTTGGGTCTGACTCAATGGCACATAACAACAACAACAACATAGGTCTGTTATACAGAGAATTTGTTGGCACCAACACTCCGGCCTTCAGCATGTCTTTAATCAAAGCACTAATTTCCTTCTGTCCACCAGGTATCCTATATTGTTTCAAGTTAACAACCTGAGTGGGTTCGGGCAATTCTAATGGTTCCCATTTAGCATAGCTAATCAATATTGGCCTAAGGGCACATTTATATGCCTTCAATTTTCCAATATCAGGTAGAGGAAGTTTTCTCCAAATAGACATAGTATCCATACCGATAATACATTCAGGTAATGAAGATGCAACCACTTAATACAACATCTGTTTAAATCTTCCAATTCTCATCCAAACTTTCACTTTAGTCCCATCAGCTGTTGCATCCCCATATCCCCCAAGTCTAACCTTAGGCCCTTTCAACATTTCATTGACAGGTTTTGGGATGATGGTACATTGGGCTCCTGTGTTCAGGAGTCCCAAGAAGTTCTCTTCCCCACCTCCAAGCCATTTACCCATACATTTGCATATGGCCTCAGGTCCCCTGCTGGGGGCTGGACTAGAAGACCCTGGCCCCCCTGTCAGTCTCTGGCTTCATCAATTAGCTGAGTCTCTGTTTCAAATGGTCCCAGGTGGGAGTTCTTATTGTTAAATTCCTCCCAAGTGGAGTGAATAGAATGAATTTGCCTAGGCCTCCTTAAGGTGGGGGGACCAGCAGGAGTTTTCATTGGTCTGCCCAATCTCCTGTAGTGCTACACCAGCACTCTTGTCTCAACTCCATCAATGTATGCTATATTCATCTCATTCCTTAACAACCATTGAAAAATCTCCAACCTGTTGAGTTAAGTTCTTTCCCTATTGCCCCTTTCCGTTCTCCTAGTAATCACTCTTATGCTTCTTGCATTTGTAAGACCCATGCGGGGAAGTTGTGCTAATAGACCTGGCATGGCCTCTCAAATAGTTGTTTTGTTTTGCAATAGCAGTTACATGGGGTGCCCATGAAGAAGGAGCTCCCCTGATTACCATATCTGCCATGACCTGTGTAAGAGGCATTCTCATTGGATGAATATCCTGATCACCATAAAGCCATTCCAGCATGGCTTGCATAAGCAGCACATCAGCTGCTTCCTCTGGAGTGTTCCAAGGGGTATTTAAAGGGGGAGAGGGGCAGTTTCCCTTCTCAGGATACACAAACCTGACTGCAAATTTTATCCATTCCAACAGACTAGTTGCCCCCTCTGGGTTAACCTGCCCTGTAAATGGATCTTGTATCAACATTTGTGGCTGTTCCATAGTGAGTTGTGGGTCTTGCCTCAATCCAAACATACTCTTCCACTCGGCAGTATTCAAAACTAAAGATGCTGCCCCTACATTAGTCACTCTCACAAGCCATTTTAGTAAAGATTCCTCGGGAAGCTGACGATACCGATCTACAAACTGAAGCAGTTCTTTCACACTATACCCTCTGCTTTCAATAGTTTCTTGGATTTGCCTGTTCCCTTCCTGGACTACCTTTTTGGTGACCAGTGGTTGTACCGGTACTGCCTGTTGTTCTGATAAAATTTTTCCTTTCTGGGTAAGCCCTGAAACTAAGGGTCTTAGTTCTAATTGGACTGGATCTGAGCTTGATTCAGTGCTACAACCCGGCTCTATATTCTTTTTCCCTGCCATTGCAGCTATTGCCGATAACAGCAACCAAGGAATTGTAAGACTCGCCTTTTCCTCGTCATTCTGGATTTCCATATACATACAACTAGCCAATTCCTCAGGAGTTAGATCCACCTCTCCTAAATCCCATGAATAGCTTTTGCCTTGGGTGACCGATCTCAACAAAAGAGCTGCTTCAATCCATAGGTTTCTTTCATCCTATCCAGAAGCCAAAGGTTTCTTACTTTCCCATTTATCTCCTTTCTCCCAAAGCCACATATTCCAGTGAGTCTGGGCTGTTGCAGCAAATCCCGCCATTCTGACACCAACTGCTTGAACAGTTTCTTTCAGAAAGAGCACAAGGCCAGCCCCCATGAGGGAGAGGTTAAAGATGTCCCAAATGTCCAAACTACCGTACCACTTTGTCATTTCAGACATTAACTCCTCCTCCTCTGAGTAATTTTCCCAGTGTTAGGGTTCTGTATATTGCTGTAACACCTCACAGAACTCACAGACACCTAAGGGTTCATCTCACGTAGTGGTGGTGGAGGCTGGCAGGCTGGCGAGTCCCAGGTCCCTGAGTAGGTCTGGAGGATATTTCCAATTCTTGGGATTTGATGAACCTTGATCAGCAGATCAGATGACGGCTGCTGTCCCAAATCCAAGGGTGAGATGAGGATGAGCCAAAACACAAAACCAGAGCAAGAGGAGGGTGAATCTTCCCAGGAGATTCACAGGTATACCCTCAAGGAAGCTAAGGGTGGTGATTTGAATTATACCCTCCAGCAAGGCAGGACTCAAGATACATTCCACCTGTGTTGCCCCAACAGCAATAACCTAAGTGGATGGCTTTCACAGTCAGCAGCTCAAGGCAAATCCCATCACAGAGTCGATTGCCAGTCATTTTGGGAATGGGCAGTCATTTTGGCTGGCAGCCAAGTTGATACCTGAACTTAACTACCACACCACCACAAACAGGGATGGATAATGGGATTTACAATACATTACAGAATGGAGGACAATGACTAGAAGGGCCACATCAAGCAATTCACTGCACTGATGAAGACCAAAGACTACAGTCTTCAGTATGGATTACACCTCAACATAAAGAAAATGAAAATGTTCACAATTGAACCAATAAACAAGAACATAATAGATCAAGAAAAGATTGAAGTTGTCAGGGATTTCATTTTACTTTGATCCACAATCAACACCTATCGAAGCAGGGGTCAAGAAAGCAGATGACATATTGTACTAGGCAAATCTACTGCAAAAGACCTCTTCAAAGTGTTAAGAAGCAAAGATGTCACCTTGAAGACTTAAGTGCACCTAACCCAAGCCATGACATTTTCAATTGCCTCATATGCATGTGAAAGCTGGACAGTGAATAAGGAAGACTGAAGAAGAGCTGGCTCAGTTGAATTACAGGGTTGGCAAAGAATACTGAATATACCATGGACTTTCAGAAAAACAAACAAATCTGTCTTGGAAGAAGTACAGCCAGAATATTCCTTAGAAGGCAGGATGGTGAGACTTTGTCTTACGTATTTTGGACATGTTATCAGGAGGGACTAACCCCTGGAGAAGGGTATCATGCTTGGTAAAGTAGAGGGTCAATGAAAAAGAAGACCCTTAATGAGATGGGTTGACACAGTACTGCAATTATGGGTTTAAGCATAGCAATGATTGTGAAGATGTGTAGGACTGAGCAGTATTTCATTCTGTTGTACATAGGGTCACTATGATTCAGAACCAACTTGATAGCATCTAAAAATAATAACAATCTCTTAATTCCCTCATTTTTGTCATTCCTATTGATGGCTTTTTCTCTGGTTATGCTTTTTTCATGCCTATATTCTTTTAATTGGATATCAAATACTATGAATTTTACATTAGTGAATCACTGATTTTATTTGAAAGAACATTGCACTTTTTATGGCAGGCTGTTAAGTTACTTGTGGATTAGTTTAATCTTCATGAGATTTGTTTTTATGTTCCTGAAGAGCAAGTCTAGAGTACAACCTATTGTAGGCCTATTTTGTCTCACTTTTAAGGTGTGGGCCCTCTGGGGTCTCACTTAATGTTGTTACATTCGTGAGGTCTCTCCACTCTTGCCGGAGAGAATACAAATGATTCCAGAACTTATATGAGACTTTTGGAATTTGTGCTTTACAATTTCCCAGTAAGTTTTCTTTCCTTGGAAATGGTTCATGCCCAGGTTAATGGGTTTCACTCTATGCAGTTTGGTATGAAGCCTCAGCCTCAAGGGGATTCATATGAAAATTCCTGAAAGAATTTTCTCAGTATAGATACCTTCTCTTTGGAAACCTGCCCTGCAAATTCTAGCCTCTCCAGCCTCCCTGAAACCTAATCTCTTTCTCTTCAATTTAGCAAGACTGCAAGGCTCTGTTTGGCATCCACCTTCCTTGGTCCCAGTCTGGAAATTGCTCGCAGGCAGAAAGCCTGGGCAATGACAGAGCTTATCTCATCTGTTTCCTTCTCTCAGTCATCACAGTTCTGAACTGCCTGTTATCCAATATCTGGAAATGTTATCCAATATCTGGAAATAGTTACTTCCTGTATTTTGTACAATTTCTCTTTATGGGTGAGTAGGAGGAAGGAGCTCTGTTGGTGCAATGGTTAAAGAATTCAGCAACTAACCAAAACCAGATGGTCCATGGGAGAAAGATGAGGCAGTATCCTTCTGTAAAGATTGACAGCCTTGGAAACCATATGGGTCAGTTCTACTCTGTCCTATAAGGTTGCTGTAAGTTGGAATCAACTTGATGGCAGTGGGCTAGGTTTTCTCTTTCTTCTTCTTTTTATTTATTTATTTTTTGTTTGAAGTCAAAGGCTTTCCCTTTCTGAATGAGATTCCTTATGAAAATGCTGTTTAAAATTGCAACTCCTCCCCATACTCTTCCTTTCCATGATTTCTTTTTCTACATTAAGAGTTGTCACTTTCTAACACACTGTATGTGGTAGTTAAGGTTGTGTGTCAACTTGGCTGGGCCTGGTTGAGTGGCTGGGTAGCTGGATGTACTATTCCCCATGATGAGACTTGTAATCAGCTCCATGGTGGAATCTATTGTGAGCAGCTGAGTAGCTACTTTATGGATATGGGCTACTTCCAGTATGTAAGAAGCAACTTTGAGAAAGGTCTCCAGCTTTTTGGCATGCTTGAACTCTGCATGTAACCAAGTTGTTGTTTAGCAGCCTGCCATGCCCTACCAATCTTGGGACTTTTTCTGGACTTGAATTAATGGTCTGCTGTGTTGTTTGGTAATATAGCGACAATGCCTTTTACTTGTTGATCCTCCGTTTGTCAGCCAGCTGCTGCCTGAATGAAGAAAAGCCTCCAGCTTCAGTGGGCCAGGAGCAGGAGGTAGAACTGAAGCCCATAGTCAAGGGGCTCCTACAGCCTGGCACTTTGAACTCAGACTTCTAGCCTCCAGAGTTGTAAGAGAATAAACTTCTGTGTGTTAAAGCCATCCCATTTATGGTATATTCCTGTCAGAGTGGCACTAAGTAACCAAAACACTATAATAAATATTAGATTATTTGTGTATTGTCTGTCTTATACCCCCTACCCCTTTACTAAAATCTAAGCTCTCTAAAGGGCTGGATTTTTGTCATTAGCTGAGACTTTCACCCTATATCTAAAAACAAGATGTTTTCTATCAATAACCAAGACTTAGTCATCCATGGAAATATAAAGCAGTGCTTGGTAGTAATTCTGCAATGGATACTCGAAGCATAGTCTAGAAATTTTCCACTATTCAGTTCTGGCCAATGGACAGAACACCTGTGCACCAGTATATGCAGGCAACCTCACAGCAGATGATCCTTGTGTAATCATTCAGGGAGGATAACCCACAAAGTGCTTGGTGTGTTCTACATTCATTCTTTTTCTTTCTTCTCACTTGTACAATTCAGTAGTACTACAAACTTCTCAGAGAACCACAATCCTATTAAATCTGTCTTTCTCAGATTAAATCTGCAGTATCTAATATACTCAGGTTCTAATATATATAAAGGAAACCTGTTACTTAAGAGAATACTTCTTTTTAGTACTATTGCTGACTGACATTAATACTATTTCAATTAGAACTATTTAGTGCTAGTTAAATACAATTTTGGTACTATTTCAATCCTGTGCCCCATGTCTTCACAACTTTATTATCAAATCTTAAGTCCTAATTTCTTGAAAAATCTGCTTAAATAGATAAAACTTTCATTCATACATAGAATTATCCTAGGTCATAGAAATATTGCCACCCTACCAGAAGGCTGGTGGTTCAAACCCACCAGCCACTCCTTGGAAGGAAGGTTGGGCAATCCTACTTCCGTAGTGATACTGCCTCGGAAACCTAAGGAGGGGTCGCTATGAGTCGGGGCCGACTCGACGGCACGTAACAACAACAACAGCAACCCACTAAAAGAGTTGTCCGTTTCTCCCCCTGCCACACAATAAGTATTAATGACAAAGGATGCTTAACCTCCTACACAGCTTCCTGTCCAGAAGGCATGGTTAGGGTAATTAATGAAGCTAAATACATCCTAGAATCTCTGATGTGCACTGGGGAAGAAGATTGTGCAGATGGTATTGATGAACCATCTATATATGGTAGGAAATCAATAGGTTTTACTTAAGGTAGCAAAGGAAAGAGTAAGATTAACTAATTTAATGCCCTGGTCACCACAGAGGTCTACTCTCTGAGAGAACACTTGAACTAAAACTAATGCATAAGCCTAAGTGATGGATACATTTTACAAGCTCTAGTCCTTGGCTTTGGCCTTTTGAGTGTGAAATAATGTTACCTGCACTACAAAATTTCAAGGACTGTTCTCATTTTGTAACTTAGAGCAATAAACAAGCAAAACCTTCAAATATGTTCCTAAAATTTTGGAAAAAATAACACAGACTATGCCACCAAGGAACATATCATTTCTTCAAGACAAAATGAGGAATTCATTCATTCACGTACATGAGATGATTGAAAATACTGTGGCTTGGTTCAGGCATATATTAGTCTCCAAAGTGACATCTTTGCTTTTTGACACTTTAAATAGGGCTTTTGAAGGACATTTTCCCAGTGTAGTATGGCATCTGACTTCCTTTTTTTTTTTTTTTTTTT
>NW_006922293.1:1080561-1082721 GCF_000298275.1 Orycteropus afer afer
AATTTGTTATGATCCACACAGTCGAATGCCTCTGCATTGTCAATAAAATACAGGTAAACACCTTCTGGTATTCTTTTCTTTCAGCCAAGATCCATCTGACATGAACAATGATATCATTCATTCTACGTCCTCTTTTAAATCCATCTTGAATTTCTGGACGTTCTCTGTCAATATACTCTTGCAATGGCTTTTTCAATTATCTTCAGCAAAATTTTACTTATGTGTGATATTAATAAGATTTTTTGATAATTTCCATATTCTATTGGATCACTTTTCCTTTGGAGTAGTCACAAATACCAATTTCTTCCAGTCAGTTGGCCAGATAGCTGTCTTCCAAATTCTTGGCATACATGAGTAAATGTCTCTAGCAGTCTATCCATTCAGTGAAACATCTCAATGGGTATTCTGTCAATTCCTGGAGCCTAGTTTTTCACCACTGCCTTCAGTGCAGCTTGGACTTCTTCCTTTCATATGATTGGTTCTTGATCATATGATACCTCCTGAAATAGATGAACATCAACCAATTCTTTTTGGTACAGTGACTCTGTACTTTTTTGATGCTTCCTGCATCATTCAACATTTTGCCCATAGAATCCTAAACAATTGCAATCCGAGGCTTGAATTTTTTTCTTCAGTTCTTTCAGTTTGAGAAATGCTGAGCCTTTTCTTCCCTTTTGGTATTCTAACTCCAGGTCTTTGCACATTTCATTATAATACTTTACTTTGTCTTCTCGAGCTGACCTTTGAAATCTTCCGTTCCACTCTTTTGGTGAACAATATGCTAACACCTGAAATTGTGCAGATTGTCAGCCTAGAAAGAAATGCTTTTGCCATGCTGTGTGGATTCCTATCCCTCCCTCTTCTAAAGACCTCCTCGGAATGAAGCCACCATATTCCAGGATGAGAGGGCAGGGTCAAACGTATTCTTAAACAGTGGTCTATCTGTTCCTAACACAAGTATAGAGTATAGTGATATGTTATACTTTATAAAATGTTTGTTCTCCATTCTGTTAAACTCTATTCACTGCACCTTTGTCTCCTTGAGGTAAAAACAGTTCTGTGGACCATGGGGGCTGTGAGCAGAAGTGTAATAACACAAACTAGGTGTCCAGTGTTCATGTGGAACTGGATAGCAGCTACAGTTTAATGATCCTAGCTGTGAACCTCAGAACTTATCCTCATCTGTGGGAATTTCAGGTCAACTCTTGCCTAATGTTGTTAGATTTACCATCTTTAGGAAGTTTAAGGATTTCTGTTATGGAAAAATACACTTGTCACTTATGGTTATACCTAAGGTCAGTGGCATGGGTGGTAGGACAGACTCTGAAATTAGAACTCGTTGTATATTTGTCCTTTCTTCTTCTTGCTAGGTGAGCTTATCCAAGTCACTCAAACATTATAAGTCTCATTATTATTCTTTGAAGAATGAGATTAATGATGCCAGAGTGGTTAAGGTAAACTTTATATATCCTCATTATTAAGAAATACGAAAGAGAGAGAGTTCCAGTAAGATGGCGGAATAGGCAGAAAAACTGCACAGACTCACTTCAATAAAGAAAAGGGGAACCAATTAACACAGATACAGAAGATAATCCTGGACCATAAGCCTTGAAAAGAAAGGATATAGAAGTGTACTATACTCCAACTAGCAGAAGAATTTGCATGAAAACACCAAAAATGGAAACATATGGAGCTGCAGTCTGGCAGCGATCCTGATGGCACAGACAGCTTGAATATTGCTGAGTGGTGATAGGACCTGAGAATTAACCTAAAAATTGGCCCTGCTAGCCAGGAACTGCACGGAGGACTGCTCTGGTGGCTGGGGAATAAAAGTGAAAGCAGTGAAGAGGAAGATGGGCTCAAGAAATGGAGAGTTGCAGACTGGATAAGAAAACATAACCCATCAATATGCTGTCTACAAGAGACACACCTGAGAGACAGACAAAAATTGGCTAAAAATCAAAGGCTGGAAAAATATCTATCAAGAAAAATAATAACTGTAAAAGAGCAGAAGTGTCAATATTAGTTTCTGATAAAATTGACTTTAAGACAAAAACCACATACAAGACAAGGAAGAACATTATATAATGATTAAAGGATCAATTGAACAAGAAGATATAACCATACTAAATATCTATGGATCTAAAGGGCAGTTAGGGG
>NW_006922293.1:1086701-1093359 GCF_000298275.1 Orycteropus afer afer
CCCTAGCTTGACATTTGATCCAAGAACTTTGGACTTGCCAGTTTCTATGAGTGTGTGAACCATTTTCCTAAGATAAATGTCTCTTTCTCTCTATATATAAGCTTTACTGGTTTTGTTTCTCTAGAGAACCCAGTCTACCACAGTAACTATTGTAAATAATATTGATTTCCTTATTTCTTTCTCAGCAATCTTTTTGCTGGTGTAGAGAAATCCAACTGATTCTTGGATGTTGATCTTGTATCCTGCCACAATGCTAAATCTCTCAACTAGTTCCAGTAGATTTTTGACTGAGTCTCTTGGGTTTTCTAAGTATGGGATCTTATCATCAGCAAATAGGAATAGTTTGACTTCTTCCTTACCAATTTGGATGCTTTTGATTTCCCTTTCTTGCCTTATGGCCCTGGCTAGGACTTCCAGTAGAATGTTGAATAGAAGTGGTGATAGAGGGCATCCTTTTCTGGTTGCTGTTCTCAAGAGGAATGGTTTCAGTCTCTCTCCATTGAGTATAATGTTGGTTATTGGTTTTGCAAAGATGCCCTTTCTCTTGTAGAGGAATGTCCCTTCTATTCCTATTTTGCTGAGTGTTCATTGGACTTCATGAATGGCTATATTCTCATCTTTTATCATACCAGAGAAATTTTCTTCCAACAAATCTTGGACAATTTTCTCAGTGGTTTTCTTTTTCTCTTTCTGTTCTGGAATTCCTATTACACCTAGGTTATTCCTTTTGATGGTATCCCACATGAACCTTAGGCTTTCTTCCTTTTGTTTTGATCTTTTTTCCAATTGATCCCTTTCCAAAGAAGTATTGAGGTACTTGCCTTCAATCTCACTATTTCTGTCTTCCATTGATTCAGTTCTATTCCTTTGCCTGTTAAATGTGTTATCTATTTCTGACAATTTAGTATTAATCTTCTGGATTTCTATCTGTAGATTTTGTATCATTTCTAATTTGTCACTTATTTTGTGATTTTATTCTTGTATTTTCTTCCAAAATTGTTCTAGGGTTTTCTCTGTGTTTTCCTCAATTTTTTCAGTGTTTTCCTTGATCTGTCTCTCAATCTGTTGAAGGTACCTAAATAAAACTCTTTTGAATTCCTTATCAGGGAGTTCCAATGCTGCTTCTTCCTCAGGGATGTGTTTTGGGTCTGTATCCTGACCCCTTGTTTCTCTTGCTTCTTTGTGTGGACTGTAATGCTCTGCTGTCTCTGAGGCATTGTGACATTTTTGTGTTTATATTTAATTGGTGATTGTATGTTGGAGTGATTTGCCCATGATTTTAGTTTTCTTTTAGCAATAGTTTTAATATTAGGAATTCTTTAAGAATTGTAATGAGCTCATTTGGTATAACTCAGTGCTATGAATTTAATTTTGACTCATAGCAACCCCCATTGGGTTTCTAAGTCTGTAAATCTTTGCAGAAGTAGATTGCCTCATCTTCTTCCTACAGAGCAGCTGGGGGGTTTAAACCACCAACCTTGTGGCATAGTGCCTAAGGCATTTGACTGCTAACCAGAAGGCTGGTGGTTCAAACACACCAGCTACTCTTTGGGAGGAAGGTTGGGCGATCTACTTCTGTAGTGATAGCACCTCAGAAACCCAAGGAGGGGTGGCTATGAGTTGGATCCAACTCAATAGCAGTGTGCTTGGTTTTGGTTGGTCATTAGATGTGGATGAGTGCTCTATAGCATATGGTTCTTCTGGCCAGCTATGTCAGAACACACCTGGCTCTTATTCCTATGGCTGTGTCCAAGGGGATCAGCTCCATAATGTTGTTACAGGTGAGTTTCAGTATCTGAAGCAAAGCCTAGCTCCTATCAATTTTTAGCAGTTATTAGAGATAAAGATGGCACGATTAGTTCATTTTAAGGTCTAATATTAGAGATATGACATTGTTTTCACAAAGAAGTGGCTATTGTAACAATCCTTGCCCAAATTGAGTATTAGTTACTATTAAGTATCTTTAGAATGACTTATTTATTCTGAAAGCTATAAACCTAGGTGCTCCAAATACCCAGCCAATCTTCTCTCAACTTTATCTGTGCTGCAGTAATGCTGGGACACTTAGTGGTTACTTTATATGGCATTGAGGTGACTTCTGTCTATCTAAGTGGAGAAAATGTCAGAATCTGAAATCAAATAAAGCAGTAAAATTCCAAGCATTAGTTTTAATGAGTTACATTTCAGAAACAGGAGACACATCTTCTATGGTGGTGAACTAGAACGCCTCTGAAGCTACCTTAGTCCAGATCCAGGGTTAAGTAGACACTGGGGTAGGGACTATGTGTGGGTGGGGGTGGAGCAACATCTTTAGTTAAAGAGAATGGTATGAAAGGAAGTTTCAATGTAATGTGTCACTGTTTCTACTTCTATTGCAGATGATGCTATTAATATCTTATCACAGCAGATTGAGAGCTTGATATTCTAGATAGAAGAACATGCATCTATGAAACTCTGCTATCCATAAAATCAAGGCCTAGTTCTATTACAGATGAGCTCAAGAGAAGCATGTACTTCTGAATGGATGAAATCTTGAATGTATTTGTCCTTTGGAAGCCAAATTCCATTCCCCTCTATCCACGTATATTTCTTGACATTAAGAATTCTTTTTTCAATTTTATTATGATTTGGGTGAAAGTTTACAGAGCAAATTCATCTTCCATACAGCAGTTCACATACACTTTGTCTCATGACATTGACTGTAATCTCCTACAATGCAACAGCTCCCCACCTCCTTTCTTCCCATAGCCACTTCTTCCCTGTGTCCTTTCCTCCCATGAACTCCTGCCCCCATGCTGTTTCCCTGTGCATACACAGCTCTTCTATTTCCCCATGATTGATCTCTCCAAAGAGTGTGTCTACCTAATGCACATGTTCAGCTCATACGACTGTCTTTTGTTTGGCTGGAAGCCACTGGAGTGAGTTCAATTCCAATCCTGAAGGGCAGCTGGGGGCCATAGTCTTAGGAGTTTCACCAGGTTAGCATTAGAAGATTTTTAAGGCTACTTATACATAGTATAAGAACCATATATATTCATTCAAATGCCTCCTTCTGTGATTCATTTGTCATGGAGAATAAGAAAGATTACCTAAGGTCCAACAATAGTCTGTCTCTACAGGAGCATTGTAGAGTATTATGAGATGGGAAATCACTATTAAACATTACAGAAAGTCTTGAACATGGACCCAGGTCTAGGTTAGTCCCAGCCCAATCACTAGGGCTAGTTCTTAACCCCTTTGAATCATCTTCTGTAAGATGAGGATAAGAGCACTTGCCTCACTGTGTAAGTGCAGGGATTAAACTAGATAAAGCATGTGAAGTGCTTAGCAATGTGCTGGGCACATAAAAGTGCCCCAGTAGCAGTTAGGAGGTAGAGTTCATAACAATGTGCTTGGAACTTCGATAGTAAGTGTTGCCTGAAACTGAAGGCACATTCTCCTGAATTCTTTGGTTATGCTCCAAATAAAGCCATCCTCCTTCCAATTGCTCATTATGTACCAGACATACATCAGTATATTTCTGGCCCTCACTTCCTGTGTCCTACTTGCCTCATGGGTTAGCTTGAAGTCAGAAATTGTAAACAAGTTTTGTTGAAGTCTGTGTTTTCAAGGAAAGACAGCATAGAAGAATGTAGGAACATAATACAATCTCCTGTGTCCCTAGAGATATTCTACCCATTTTCAGGTGGGAAATGTAGACTTAGAGAAGCACCATAGCTAGCCAGAGTCACAGCTAGGAAGTTAGAGTCCTACAAACATGTCTCACAAGCTTATGCTTTTAGCCAACATGTCATACTTGTATTTTAGTTTTATGTTTTAAAATAGGAGATAACATCAACTGTAGTATGAATATCTACCTCATAAAGTAGTTTGGATGTTCATGGGTGGTACAAATGGTCAGTGTACTGGGTTGCTAACCAAAAGATTAGAGTTTCAAGTCAACCCACAGGTGCCTCAGAAGAAAAGCCTGATGATCTACTTCTGAAAAATCAACCTTTGAAAACTGTATGGAGCACATTTCTATTCTGATATGCATGAAGTTGCCATCAGTTGGAATTCACTCAACAGTAACTGGTTTTAAGGCAGTTTGAGAATGTAATTAAAGTATTCACTACAATGCCTGGATGCAGACAATTGATGTAACTACATATACAACACATCTGGAACCTTAATTTATGTAAGAAGCAATCCAATCTACTGGCTTTGACATTAGCCTCCATGAATCCTAAGATGCATTTGTCTCTATCCATTTGATATCACTTAAAGATATTTAATCAGTGTCATAGAAACTGAGGTGCCACTGATGTAGTCAGTACCTGAGGTGCCACTGATGTAGTCAGTACCTCTTGGTAATGCTGTCAAGCTCTCATGGGACTCTAACTCTTCAGCTCATAGAAACAATAAATGTGAATGGTGGTGGAAGATATACCTTTCTGGAATGGCACAGTGCCTAAGGCATTTGACTGCTAACCAGAAGGCTGGTGGTTTAAACCCACTAGTCACTCCTTGGAAGGAAGATTGGGCAATCTACTTCCATAGAGATACCACATGGAAAACCCAAGAAGCGGTCACTATAAGTCGAATTGACTTGACTTGACGACAGTGAGTTTAGTTTTTGGTTTTGGTTTTCTTGGAAGGTGAAGATCCAAATGGATTAGCTGTAATTAAGGTGGTTTCTTCTGAGCAAATAAAATGAAGCTGATTCATACATTATCTCATACCCCAAAGATGATAGAGATACTGTTAATGCCTCTATATCTGCATTCTTGGTTCTCCACAAATCCCAGTTGTTTATACCGAAAAAACCCACTGTCATCGAGTTGGATCCAACTCATAATGACCCCTCCTTGGGTTTCCGAGGTGGTATCACTATGGAAGTAGATTCCTTTGGAGGAGTGGCTGGTGGATTTGAACTGCCAGCCTTCTGGTTAGCAGTCAAATTCCTTAGGCAGTACGCCACCAGAGCTCCCAGTTGTATAGGAATAAATAAATGTTTTATTTAAAAAAAAAAAAAACTTTATTGTGATATGGGTGAAATTTTACAAAGCAGATTCATTTTACATTCAACAGTTCACACACATTTTGTTTTGTGACACTTGTTACATTCCCCACAGTGTAACATATCACCTCCCACTTCATCCCTGTGGTAACCCTTTTCCCATGTACTTCTTTCTAATGCATCCCTGTCTCCCTACATTTCTCTCTATGTAAATGTTGCCCTTCTGATCTCCCATGGTTGATTGTTCTAAGGAGTGTTTTTTGGTTATGTAGTGCTACTCTGACAGGAATATACTACAAATAGGATGGCCTTGTCAAACAGGAGTTGATTCTTACAATTTCAAGGCTTTAAGTCTAAGTTCAAAGTGCCAGGCTCTAGGGACTGAGTGAAAGTCCCTCCACCTTGAGCTTTAGCTGTGCCTCTTGGTCCCGGCCCACTGAAGCTGGAGGCCTTTCTTCACTCAGCTGAAGCCTGCTGAGGCTGACAAGCCCAAGGTTGACAAATAATAAGGACAGTCCTGATGTTACCAAACCACATGGCAGGCCATTAATTCAAGTTCATTAAAAGTCCCAAGATTGGCAGAGCATGGCAGCCTGCTGAAAAACGATTTGGCTACATGCAGGGTTCAAGCATGGCATAAGGTAGAGACCATTCCCCAACGCTTCTCCTTATATACAGGAAGCAGACCACATCCCTAGGAACTCTGGTAGCATAGTGCCTAAGGCACTTGACTGCTAACCAGAAGGCTGGCAGTTTAAACCCACCAGCCACTCCTTGAAAAGAAGGTTGGGCAATTTACTTCCATAGTGATACTGCCTTAGAAACCCAAGGAGGGGTCACTATAAGTCAGGTCTTACTCGATGGCATATAACAACAAAAACAACAGACGACATCCGTAAGACAGCTACTTAGCTGCTCACAGTAGATTCCTCCATGGAGTTCATTACCAGTCTCATCATGGGGAATACTGCATCCAGCTGCCCAGTCACTCTGCCTGGCCCAGCCAAGTTGACAAAAAAGCATAACTATCACAGAATGCATCTCCCTGGTGTAGGTGTTCAGGTCATAAGTAAATGTCTCATTTTTGAAATGCTTATAAATCAGGACACTACTAAATGGAAAAAAGAGGGAAAAAGCCAGGGACAACCAAAATGGCAGGATCCAGGTAAAGGGAGGGTGGAGAGGTTTTGAACAGGTAAGGGAGACAAACTTTTCTGTCAGTTTGTCTACGGTGGTGGCTTGCTGTGAGGCTTGAGGCTGTGCCACCAGTTTTCAAATGCCAGCAGCGTTGCATATGGTACACAGGTTTCAACACAGCTTACAGACTGACACAGAATAGGAAGAAGGAAGAGGCCATCCACTTCTCAAAGAATTGGCCAGGGAGAACCTTAGGAATAGCAGAGAAACACTGTCTGACACATTACTAGGCAACTTTATGAATAGCCCCCAAATATTGTCTGATAGAGTGCAGGAAGGTGAGCCACTTAGGTCAGAAGACATGTATGACTGGAAAAGAGCTGCCTCATCAGAGTAGAACCAACCTTAATGATATGGATAAAGTAAAGCTTTTGAGACCTCTACTTGCTGATGTGGCATGACTCAAATTGAAGAGAAGCAGCTCTAAACATCCAGTAATAATCAGAACATGGAATGTACAAA
>NW_006922293.1:1094949-1097374 GCF_000298275.1 Orycteropus afer afer
TGTCAGATGGATCTTGGCTCAAAGCAAAGAATACCGGAAAGATGTTTACTTGTGTTTTATTGACTATGCAAAAGCATTTGATTGTGTGGATCATAGTAAATTATGGGTAACATTGAGAAGAATGGGCATTGCAGAACACTTAAGTGTACTCATGAGGAACCTACACCTTGACCAGAAGGCTGTCATTCAAACAGAACAAGGGGACACTGCATGGCTTAAAATCAAGAAGGGAGTGTGTCAGGGTTGTATCCTTTCACCATATTTATTCAATCTGTATGCTAAGCAAATAATCTGAGAAGCTAGACTATATGAAGAAAAATGTGACATCAGGATTGGAGGAAGACTCATTAACAACCTGCAATATGCTGATTTTCTGGTTACCTAGTGCTGCTCTGACAAGAATGTATCACAAGTGGGATGGCTTGAACAAACAGGAGTTTATTCTCTTAAAGTTCAGGAGGCTACAAGTCTGAGTTCAAGGTGCCAGGCTCTAGGGGCTGTATGAAAGCCCCTCGACCTTGGGCTTCAGTTCCGCCTCTTGCTCCCAGCCCACTGGAGCTAGAGGCTTTTCTTCACTCAGACAACTGCTGACTGCTAAGACTGACAAGCCCAAGGTTGACAAATAAAAAGGCACACTCCCAATGTTACCAAACTATATGGCATGCCATTATTTCAAGTCCATTGAAATTTCCAAGGTTGGCAGAGCATGGCAGGCTGCTGAACAACGACACGGCTACATGCAGGGTTCAAGCATGCCATAAGCTAGAGACCATTCCCAAAGCTGCTTTTATGTATGGGAAGCAAACCACATACCCAAAGGCAGCTACTCAACTGCTTACAGTAGATTCCACCATGGAGTCGATTACCAGTCTCATCATGGAGAATACTACATTTAGCTGCCCAACCACTCAACCAGGTGTAGGCAAGTTGACACACAAATTTAACCAACATAGTTGATAACACAACTTTGCTTGCTGAAAGTGAGTACCACTTGAAGCACTTACTGATGGAGATTGAAGAATACAGTCTGCAGTATGGATTACATCTCAATATAAAGAAAACAAAAATCCTAACAACTGGACCTATAAGCAGCATCATGATAAATGGATTGAAGGATCATGATAAATGGATAAAAGGATTGAAGTTGTCAAAGACTTCACTTTACTTGGTTCTACAATCGATGCCAATGGAAACAGCAGTCAGGACATCAGACAACGTACAGCACTGGGCAAAATGGCTATAAAGGACCTCTTTCAAGTGCTGAAGAGCAAAGATGTCTCCTTGAGTTCTAAGGTGTGCCTGACACAAACCATCGTATTTTCAATCACCTCATATGCATGTGAAAACTGGGTAATGAATAAGGAAGACTGAAGAAGAGTTAATGCTTTTGAGTTGTGCTGGTGAAGAATGCTGAAAGTACCATGGACAGCTAAAAGAGCTAACCAATCTGTCCTGGAAGAAGTGTAGCTGGATTGCTCCTTGGAAGCGAGAATGGTCAGATTTCCTCTCACCTATTTTGGTCATGAGTCAGTCGCAGGGGTCCAGGTGAGGAGAGAGAATGAAAGCACAGCCAAAGCAGTAGGATGGGAGAGTGGGAGAAAGGGGATTAAAAGGCCCAGGAACCAAGACAGAGGAGCAGTCAGCCACAGGCATCCAGGTGAGGAGAGAGAACCCAGGCATGCCCAAAGCAGCAGGATGGGAGAATGGGAGAAAGGGAATAAAAAGCCAGGAACCCACACAGAGGAGCAGTCAGCCTCAGGAATCAAGGTGAGGAGAGGGACCTCAGAAATGCCCAAAGCAGCAGGGCAGGAGAATGGGAAAAAGGAGATTAAAAGGCCCAAGAACCCGGACAGAGGAGCAGTCAGCCGCAGGGACCCAGGTAAGGGTGGTAAGAGATGGTTTCCAACAGGGAGACAAACTTGTCTGTTGGTTTGTCCTACTGTGGTGACATGTTGATGTGAGTTTTGAGGCTGAGCCACTGGTTTCAAAGCCAGTGGGATGCACATGGTGCACAGGTATCAACCCAGCTTACAGACTGAGACAGACTAGGAAGAAGGAAGAGGCTGTCCACTTCTCAAAGAATTGGCCAGGGAAAACCTTATGAATAGCAAAGAAACACTGTTTGATGCATTACCGTGCAACTTTATGAATAGTCCGGTTAGGTTAGAAGGCTCTCAAAATAGGACTGGGAAAGAGCTGCATCATCTGAGTAAATCCAGCCTTACTCATATGGATAATGTAAAGCTTTTAAGACCTCCACTTGCTGATGTGGCACCACTCAAATTGAAGAGAAACAGTGCAGACATCCATTAATAATCGGAACATGGAATGTACGAAGTACGAATCTAGGAAAATTGGAAGTTGTCAAAAATGAAATGGAACACATAAAGATTGATATCCTCGACATTAGTGAGCTGAAATGGAC
>NW_006922293.1:1098562-1101847 GCF_000298275.1 Orycteropus afer afer
AGGTGCAAGCTGGATTCAGAAGAGGACGTGGAACAGGGGATATCATAGTTGTTGTCAGATGGATCTTGGCTCAAGGCAAAGAATATCAGAAAGATGTTTATTTGTGTTCTATTGACTATGCAAAGACATTTGACTGTGTGGATCATGACAAATTATGGATAACAGTGAGAAGAATGGGAATTCCTGAACACTTGATTGTATTCATGAGGAATCTTTACCTTGACCAGGAGGCTGTCATTCGAACGGAACAAGGGGACACTACATGGTTTAAAATGAAGAAGGGAGTGTGTCAAGGTTGTATCCTTTCCCCACACTTATTCAATCTATATGCTGAACAAATAATCCGAAAAACTGGACTGTATGAAGAAAGATGTGGCATCAGGATTGGAGGAAGAATCATTAACCACCAGAGATAGGCAGACGATACAACTTTGCTTGCTGAAAGTGAGGATGACTTGAGGCACTTACTGATGAAGGTAGAAGAATACAGTCTGCAGTATGGATTACGTCTCAATATAAAGAAAACAAAAATCCTCACAACTGGACCAATGAGTAGCATCACAATAAATGGAGAGAAGATTGATATTGTCAAAGAATTCACATTGCTTGGTTCTACAATCGATGCCAGTGGAAGCAGCAGTCAGGACATTAGATGACATGTAGCATTGGAAAGGTCAATCGCGAAGGGACTGTTTCAAGTGCTGAGGAGCAAGGATGTCTCCATGAGGACTAAGGTCCACCTGACAGAAGCCATGATATTTCCAATTGCCTCATATGCATGTGAGAGCTGGACAATGAATAAGGAAGACCAAAGAAGAGTTGATGCTTTTGAGTTGTGGTGCTGGTAAAGAATGCTGAAAGTACCATGGACTGCTAAAAGAACTAACAAATCTGTCCTGGAAGAAGTGTAGCTGGATTGCTCCTTGGAAGCGAGAATGGCCAGACTTAGTCTCACCTTCTTTGGTCATGTTGTCAGAAGAGACCATTCCCTGGAGAAGGATGTCATGCTTGGTAGGGTGGAGGGTCGACAAAAGATGAGGAGGCCTTCAACAAGATGGATTAACACGGTGGCTGGGATGATGGGCTTAAGTATAGCAGGGATCATGGAGCTGGTGTGGGATAAGGCAGTGTTTCATTCTGCTGTGCATGGGGTCTCTATGAGTCAGAAATGACTCGACGGCACCTAACAACAACAACAACTACAAACTTTGGTTGTATTGTCAGAAGGGACCTGGAGAAGGAGGTCATGCTTGATAAGGTGGAGGGTCAACAAAAGAGGGCAAGGCCCTGAACAAGATGGATTGACATAATGGCTATGGCAATGGGCTCCAGTACAGCAAGCATTGGGACTGGGCAGTGTTTCATTCTGCTGTGAATAGGGTCGCTATGAGTCAGAGATGAATTGATGGCATCTAACAACAATAACAGCTAAATGGAAACTACCTAAAATTACTACCTTGCTTTATTGTCAGAACTTCCTGTTTATGAGGCAAGAGAAATGTCCTGGGAAGTAGTCTAGGATTAAAGAGGACTCCTAAGTAAAACAAACTAAACCAAACCAAACTAAACTCATTGTTGTTGAGTCTATTTGACTCATAGTGACCCCTCCTTGGGTTTCTGAGGTGTTACCTCTATGAAGTAGATTGCCCAATCATTCTTCCCAGGAGTGGCTGGTGAGTTTGAACCGCTAGCCTTCTGATTAGCAGTCAAATGCCTTAAGCACTATGCCACCAGAACTCCCAACTGAACAAAAATGTCTACTCATTGTGTGCCTGTCTGAGTCATCAGCCAGATCCTTAATGCTTGGAATATAGAAAACAGAGTTAGAAGCTGTTCACTGAATAGACAGAATCGCTTACTCACTGACATGTTAGCTGATAACAGAAAATTGAACCAAGCCTAATTTCCTGCTTATAGAAAAGTCAAATATTCAATGACTAGGAGTTAAAAAAGGAGCTCTGGTAGTGTGGTGCCTAAGGCACTTGACTGCTAACCAGAAGTCTGGTGGTTCAAACCTACCAGCCACTTCTGGGAAGGAAGGTTGGGCAATCTACTTCCATAGTGATATCACCTTAGAAACCCAAGGACGGGTCACTATGAGTCGGATCTGATTCTATGACAGTGAATTTGGTTTGGTTTGGTTTGGTTAGGAGTTAAAAGCTTTGGTTAGCCTGAAATTATATGTCAGATCTACCTCAGATAATGTTCTCAAATGGGTCTGAGAAACTCACCCACTTAGAGAGAACCTAGATGGGTATCTACTTCTTAATGACCCTCCCTGTAAACAAGTTGGACAGCTAGTTTGTCTTCATTCTAAGGGAGAAAACATTGGTTAAAGCTTAATTGCCCCAAGCCTAATATAGGGAGGTAATTGTCATTGTAAAGACAGTCAGGAGAACATAGGAGTTCAAAAGTCAGCACACTTAACTTAGAAAACAAAACAAAACAAAAACAACTCATGCTGTAGAGTAGGATCCAACTAATAGAGACCCCTCCTTGGGTTTCTGAGGCAGTATCACTACGGAAGTAGGTTGCCAAATCTTCCTTCTGAGGAGTGGCTGGTGGGTTTGAACCACCGGCCTTCTGGTAGCAGTCAAATGCTTTAGGCACTACACCACCAGAGCTCCCTTACCTTAGAAGGTGCCAAGTATATTGGTGGGGCTCAGGGCTGGTTTTGCTTGGGAGTGACCCTATTTTAAGGCTGGGGCCCAAGGTAGGCAGGCACAGAAAAGTTAGGAACAACTAAGAGAGATGAACTTGTCTGTCACTTTGTCATTCTGTGGTGGCTTACGTGTTGCTGTGAAGCTGGAAGCTATGCCACAGGTGTTGCAAAATTCTAGCAGGGCTACCCACAGTGGACAGGTTGCAGAGGAGCTTGTGGGCTAAGAGACTTGGAAGAAGGAAGAGACCATTCACTTCTCAAACAATTGGCCAGTGACAACCTTACGAATAGCAGTGACACACTGTCTGATATATTGGTGGAAAACTTTATGAATAACCCTGAAACATTGACCTATATAGTGCCCAAAGATGAGCCCATCAGGTCAGAAGGCACTCAAAATTTGAAGAGCTGACTCCTCAGAGTAGAGATGACCTTAATGTATGGATAGAATAAAGCTTTTGGGATCTCCGTTGGCTGATGTGGCATGACTTATATTGAGGAGAAACAGTTGCAAACATCCATTAATAATTAGAACATGGAATGTATGAAGTATGAATCTAGGAAAATTGGAAGTTGTCAAAAATGAAACAGAATGCATAAAGATTGATATCCTAGGCATTGTT
>NW_006922293.1:1102817-1104393 GCF_000298275.1 Orycteropus afer afer
GTTCATCCATGTTATGTGGTGTTTTGCAGATTCTACATTATTCTTTAGGGTTGCATAGTATTCCATTGTGTGTATGTACCACAGTTTGGTTATCCATTCTTCTGTTGATGTGCACATAGGCTGTTTCCATCTTTTTGCTCTTGTGAATAGTGCTGCAATGAACATGGATGTGCATATATCTGTTCTTGTCCTGGCTCTCACTTCTTTAGGATATATACCTAGTAATGGGACTGCTGGGTCAATCAGTAGTTCTAATTCCAGCTTTTTAAGGAATTGCTTTACTGTTTTCCACAGTGGTTGTATCATTTGACAGTCCCATCCGCAGTGTATGAGAGTCTCAGTCTCTTCAATCCTCGCTAAAATTTGTTATTTTCTGTCTTGTTGAGCTTTGCCATTAGTGCTGGGGTGAGATGGTATCTCATTGTTGTTTTGATTTGTATTTCTCTGATGGCTAATAATCATGAGCCAATACAATCTTCATGTATTTGCTGGCCACCTGAATATCCTCTTTGGTGAAGTGTCTATTCATATCTTCTGCCTGTTTTTAAATTGGATTGTTAATCTTTTTGTTGTTCAGGTGTTGGAGTTTTCTATAAATTTTAGAGATATATATTGTTGTTGTTGTTGTTATTTGCCATCGAGTTGGCCCCGATTCATAGCGACCCCTCCTTGGGTTTCCAAGGCAGTATCACTACGGAAGTAGGATTGTCCAACCTTCCTTCCGAGGAGTGGCTGCCACTCCTTCTGGTTAGCAGTTAAGTGCCTTAGGCACTATGCTACCAGAGCTCCTAGATATATATATATATTAAGACACATAATTATTGACAAGTATGAATTTGTTGCTATCATTTTGTTATGTGCTTTTTCACAGTGTTCCTGATTTCTTTGTTCCATATAATTTTCTGTACTGAGCTTGTTTTGTTTATGAATCATTTTATCACTTCATTCATTGCTATTGTTTGAGTATTTGCTACATATTTGTGCTGGTCCTCTTTTTTATTTTGATGTGAAGGTTTATAATTTTTCTTTAAGGTTACCCTGTGATTTATAATTTTCTTCCCAAGTTTAGAATAGTCCGTTCTATCTTCCTACTGTCTTGAC
The DNA here is from genome assembly GCF_000298275.1 of Orycteropus afer afer. Lineage (NCBI taxonomy): Eukaryota > Metazoa > Chordata > Mammalia > Tubulidentata > Orycteropodidae > Orycteropus > Orycteropus afer. Next base: position 1,103,919 of record NW_006922293.1, read on the forward strand.
TTCCTCACCATTTAGAAGTTCTGTAACTACACTATTTTTTCCCTCTTTTTGGTTTGTAGCTGTCTTCATTCATCAATTGATGTCTCTGGTACCCTGTTTACAATCTTGTAGGCTTATTTACTTTTGATACTTCTATAACTGTGTTGGTTTCTGGGTTATGTCATCATGTGTATTAATGGTCAGTTATTGTTTGCTGTTGTTGGTTCCCTGTCCAAAGGACTCGCTTTACCATCTCTTATAAGATTGGTCTGGTTGTAACAAATTCTCTTAATTTCTGCTTATATAGAAATGTCCTAATTTCACCATCATATTTGAGGGACAATTTTTCTGGGTATATAATTCTTGGTTGAAAATTTTTCTCTTTCAGAGTTTTATATATACCATCCCATTGCCTACTTGCCTGCATGTTTTCTGCTGAGAAATCCAAGCTTATCCTTATTGGTTGCCCCTTGTAGGTAACTTTTCATTTTTCCCT
>NW_006922293.1:1110089-1118581 GCF_000298275.1 Orycteropus afer afer
TCCGGCCTGCTACTCTGGCATTCCTGCGTTGTCTCTCCTCACCTGTAAGCCTGGGGCTGACTCATTATATTCTTAGGTCCTTGGAATCTGAATGAGAATGCTATCACTTTAAAATCCAAAATGACCACTACTTGTAAACATTCAAAATGGCTGCACTCTCGGTCACTTTAAATATTCAAAATAGCTGCCACTTGTAAAAAATGGCTGCATCCTCAGTCACTTTAAATATCCAAAATGGCCACTGCATATAAACAATCAAAATGTCTACACCCTCTGGACAGCTGAAAGTCTACAGCTCAGGTTGCCTCCCACTGAAATAAGACTAATCGTGGGCCCCTGCCCAGTACTCAGTCAGGCCAAAACAGTTTACACAACTAGTGATTAAGAGGAGAGAAAATTATTTATTGCAAAGCAGCAAGGCAAGGAGACGGAGGTCTGTACCCAAATCTGACTCCCCAAACCTAAATTGAATTACAATTTTTGTAAGTTTCAGGAGAGAGGATTATGCATATTCATAAAAATTTCAGGAATTTTGGTGTGAAATAGTTGACTATTGGCTGAAATTTCCTTCACTTTGGTTTAAAGGGACAGTCATTTTTTAATGCAGTGTGCTTGCACAGCAGATGAGTCACACCGGCTTCCTGTCATCAGCTGATCAGGGCTTACGCAGAGGGGAAAATGTCAGTTCCCAGCAACTTTGTTTTTGCTTGTCCCACTGCACATGTCCATGGGCTAAAGTTAATTTTCAAGTTGTCTTCTGAGACACATTGATGTGCTTATTACCTGTTTTTAGGGGAATAGCAAGAAAGAATGTGCAAATTGGCTTTTCATTCCATTCAGTTCTTAAGGAACTGAGTTATTGTGTTTACTCATTTGTCTCCAACTGGAGTCCTATCTGTCTTAACCAGGGTGGAAGAATAGTTGACCTTTCATCCTATTCAGCTCTTAAGGAACAGAGTTATTATGTTCACTTATTTGTTTCCAACCAGGGATGCAGGTTGTACTTTGACTCCACTCTGTTTCATCTCTTTGTTGTTTCTCTTCCTAGTCATAGGCCACCAGTGCAGTTGTCCCTGCAGCCCTTGGTGACTAGGGCTTATCCTTAGGTCAATCTCTGTGGCCAACACCACTTGGAAATATTTAGGCAGTCAGTCCTGTCAGAGTAGCTGACAGTCCACTGCTCCGACTGTCTCAATACTCACTGTTTTCGTTCAAGTTTTTTCACTAGTTGGTGCTTAATCCACTTCTGTATACATCCTTTCAAAGTTCAGGGCTCCAGGATTATCTTCTGTATCTGTGTCAATTGTTTTTTCTTTGTTGAAGAGGGTCTGGGTAGCTTGTCTGCCTATTCCACCATCTTACCAGAAGTCTCACAAACATCTTTTTTCCACAACTTAAGTGACACCTATGCACGTGAACTTCACCAGATGAAATACACAAGAATCAGATTGACTATATTTGTGGCAAGAGGCAATGGAGAATTTCAGTATCTTCAGTCAAAACAAGGCCAGGAAATAATTGAGGAAGAGACCACCAACTGCTCATATGCAACTTCAAGTTGAAGTTGAAGACTATTAAAACAAGTCCATGGGAGCCAAAATATGACCTTGATAATATCCCTCCTGAATTTAGAGACCATCTAAAGAATAGATTTGATGCACTGACCACCAGTGACCAAAAACCAGAGGAATTGTGGGATGACATCAAGTATATCATCCATGAAGAAAGCAAAAGTTCATTAAAAAGACAAGAAAGGAAGAAAACTCCAAAAAGGATCTCAGAAGAGACTCTGAAACTTGCCCTTGAGTGGAGAGTAGCTAAAGCAAATAGAAGAAACAACAAGATAAAAGAGCTGAACAGGAGATTTGAAAGAGCAGCTTGAGAAGACAAAGCCAATTACTATAATGAAATGCAAAGACCTGGAGTTAGAGAGCCAAAAGAAAAGAACACTCTTGGCATTTCTCAAGCTGAAAGATCTGTGGAGAAAATTTAAGCCTTAAGTTGCAATATTGAAAGATTCTATGGGCAAAATAGTGAATGATGCAGGAAACATCAAAAGAAGACGGAAAGAATGCACAGAGTCAATGTACCAAAAAGAATTGGTCGATTTTCATCCATTTCAGGAGGTGGCATATGGCCAAGAACCAATGGTATTGAAGGAAGAAGTCAAAGCTTCACTGAAGGTATTGGCCAGGAACAAGACTCCAGAAATTGATGGAATATTTCAACAAACAGATGCCCCACTGGAGGCACTCACTTGCCTCTGCCAAAAGATTTGGAAGACAGCTAGCTACCTGGCCAATTGACTGGAAGACATCCCTATTTGTACCCATTCTAAAGAAAGGTAATCCCACAGAATGTGGAAATTATTGAACAATATCATTAATATCACACCCAAGTAAAATCTTACTGAAGATAATTCAAAAACATTTTTAGTGGTATATTGACAGAGAGCTTCCAGAAATGCAAGCTGGATTCAGAATAGGACATGGAACAAAGGATAACATTGCTGATGTCAGATGGATCTTAGCTGAAAGCAAACAATATCAAAAAGATGTTTACTTATTTGTTATTGATTATGCAAAAACATTTGATTGTGTGTATCATAACAGATTATGGGTAACATTGAGAAGAATGGGAATTCCAGAACACTTGATTTTACTCATGAGAAACATGTACATAGATGAAGATATTGTCATTCAACGAGAACAAGGGGATACTGCATGGTTGAAAATCAAGAAGAGAGTGTGTGAGGGTTGTATTCTTTCACCATACTTAATGCTGAGCAAATAATCCAAGAAGCTGGATTATATGAGGACAAATGTGGCATTAGGATTGGAGGGTGATTCATTAACAACCTGCTGTACACAGTTGACACAAATTTGCTTGCTGAAAGTGAAAATGACTTGAAGCACTTACTGATGAAGATTAAAGACTATAGTCTGCAGTCTTACACCTCAATATAAACAAAACAAAATTCTCACAACTGGTCCAATAAACAGCTTCACAATAGATGGAGAAAAGGACTTCGTATTACTTTGTTCTACAATCAACACCAATGACAGCAGCAGTCTATGTATTAGGCAAATCTGCTGCAAATCTATTGTAAAAGACCTCTTTCAAGTGCCGAAGAGCAAAGATGTCTCCTTGAAGACTAAGTAAGATGTGCCTAACCCAAGGGGTGGTATTTTCAATCACCTCTTTTGCATGTGATAGCTGGACAATAGACTCTCAGGTGACATAGTGCCTAAGGCATTTGACTGTTATTCAGAAGGCTGGCAGTTCAAACCCACCAGCCACTCCTCAGAAGATGGATTGGACAATCTACTTCCATAGAGATATTGCGTTGGAAACCCAAAGAGGGGTCACTATGAGTCAAATTGACTCGATAGCAATGAGTTTGGTTTTTGGAAGAATTGATGCTTCTGAGTTGTGTTGTTGGAGAAGAATGCTAAGAGTACCATGGGCTACTAAAAGGACTAACAAATCTGTCCGGGAAGAAGTGCAGCCGGAATGCTTCTTGGAAGTGAGAATGGCCAGATTTTGTTTCACCTACTTTGGTTATGGTGTCAGAATAAACCATTCCCTGGAGAAGGATATCATGCCTGGTAAAGTGGAGGGTCAAAGAGAAAGGGGAAGGCCCTCAATGAGATGGAGTGACACAGTGGCTACAACGACAGGCTCAGGTGTAGCAAGTATCGTGAGGCTGGCACGAAACCAGGCAGTGTTTCATTCTACTGTGCATAGGGTCACTATGAGTTGGAGATGACTCCATGGCACCTAACAATAACAACAACAAGTATATTGGATGCCTCTTAAAGCAAAAATGACTTAACTCTCTTTGAGTATTAAGTTTTGAACTAGCATGGATGAGTAAAACTGAAACAGTATCTAACATGTTTTTATTTTAAAATAGGCAGATACCCAACATGTGTTCCATGTTCTTGTAGCCTAGCCTAGTTATGTTTCCATCCAAAGGCAGAGGGAATGTTTCTTTTACCTTCTATAGTGGTAAGTATGCTGGGTGAAATGGGCTTGGCTTAAGGACACATGTTCCACAATAGGCCTAGAAATAATATAGTGTCCATTTCTTCATCAGTCACTTTTGTACTGGCAATATACTTTGATTATTCTTGATTAGTTTAAAACCACAAACAATAGCTCACACCATTCAATTTTATACAAACAAAATAATCAGTTAGATTAAGTCTATGATGAACAGGCATGTGTGTGATATCTGACATCTCTAAGGAAACGAGACTGTACGACAAAGTTAAAGAGTGCCTGTTCTCATAATCCCAGCTAGGTGAAAGCAGACCATATTGACTTATAGGACTTCTTGTTATTGCTAAATACTACTGTTCTGGTTACCTACTGCTGCTCTGACAAGAATATACCACAAATGGGATGGCTTGAACAAATAGGAGTTTATTCTCTTACAGTTTGGGAGCATAGAAATCTGAATTAAAAGTGCCAGGCTCCAAGGGCTGTGTGAAGGCCCCTCAACCTTGGGCTTCAGCTCTGCGTCTTGCTCCCAGCCCACTGAAGCTAGAGGCATCTTTCACTCAGGCAGCTGCTGCTGCTGAGGCTAACAAGCCCAAGGTCAACAAATAAATGACAGTCTCAATGTTATCAAACTACATGGCAGGCTATTAATTCAAGTCCATTGAAAGTCCCAAGGTTGGCAGAGAATGGTAGGCTGCTGAGCAATGACATGGCTACATGCAGGGTTCAAGTGTGCCATAAGCTGGAGAACATTCCCAAAGCTGCTTCTTATATATGGGAAGCAGACCACATACCCAAAGCAGCTATTCAGCTGTTCTGGTAGATGCCATCATAGAGTTAATTACCAATCTCATCATGGGGAATAACTGCATTCAGCTGCCCAGCCATTCAACCAGGCCCAGCCAAGTTGACACACAAACGTAATCACCACAACTGCTATTATATATATCAAACTAATGTCCAATAAGTTGTTTGTCTTTACACTCTGGTTTGAACAGTTAAAGTTTATGATAGTTAAGGTTGTATGTCAATTTCATTGGACCATGATTTTCAGTGGTTTGGCAGTTGTGGTGTAGTCATCCTCTGTGGTGAGATCTGATACAATGTAACCACCTCCATGATGAGATCTACTATGAGCAGTCAATCAGTTGAAAGGGAGTTTCCTCATGGATGTGGCCTGCTTCCTGTATATATAGACATCCTGGCAAAGATCTCGTGGCTTTTTGCTCCATCTGGATCTTGCATCTGACTCATTAGCATCCCTGGTTCCTAGACTTGAACCAGTGGCTTGCCGTATTGTCTGCTGATCTTGAGACTGTTGTTTTTGCAGCCTGTGGGGCAACAGCCTACCTGCCATATTACCTGCTGATCTTGAATTCTCCTGTATCTGTCAGCCTGGAAGCCAGCAGCCTTCTGTATTGTCAGCTGATACTGGGTTTGTTAGCCCTTGCAGCTATGTGGGTTAGGAGAAACCTCCAGCTTAATGCCTGATGCATGGACCTGGAACTTGACAGCCTCTACAACTTTGTGAGATATTTCCTTGAGTTAAATTTCTCTCTCTCTTCACTGGTTTTGCTCCTGTAGAGAATTCAGCCTAAGACAAAGTTGAATAAAATGAAACATGCATGAAATAGTATTCACAAAATTCAGCTTTTGGTGGGTTTCCACATGGGGCTCAATCCTATCATGGGTTAGAGTGGAATATTCTTAGAATTTGTTGTGGTTACCCTTAAAATTTATGGCCTTCTGTGATTTTTCTAATTTCCTGTGTAGCTCAAACATCTCTGTGTTTTTGTTTTAAGAGAGCACATACTCTCTTTCTCTCTTACCCATAGGAATTTTTTAACCACTTTGCAAGCTGACTAACAATATAAAAAGGAGCTGAAACACCTCAATAAAAGTTATTTATACATTTCATCAAGTACTCTTTTAACATCAGTGAAATGTTACTGGTAAATCGTACTTCCTATTAGAATAACTGCTTTCTAAATTGGAGTTCATCTGATTTTATTAGCTGGTGCTGAATAATTGGATATTCACATGTAAGGTCAGATTTCAATGCAATTCCCATGGAATTTAGGTTATAGCTTATCCACAGAAGCTTTCTAAGTTCACTAGTACTGGTGCGTGGCCTACAACTAGTCAGAATTCCAGATTTGAATCTTAGCTCTTATGCTAACTTTGACCCAGTTAATCTCTATGAACCTGTTTCCCCATTTTGTAAAGGGGAATGGTCTCTCTTGAATCTTTACCTTATAGGCTAAAGGTCAAAGTCCTGCAGTATAGTGGGTGTTCATGCATTAGTTTCCTATTACTCCCATCTCTCAGTTAAATTTCTCCGCTAATAGAAACTAATAGAAAATGTAAATGGGTTTTTCAGTGGTAAAAACTTAGACAAATGAATTGTCTAAGGCTTAACGTTGAAATTAGAGTGGATACTGTGGGCAGCAATATACAATATATAAGTATGCAGCAGTAGGGAAACCTGCCGAACCCAAAAAATCGAACTTGTTGCTATCAACTTCGTTCCAACTCATGGTGACCCACATGTTCACAGAGCAGAACTGCTCCATAGGTTTCTTTGCTGGAATCTTAATGGAAACAGATCTTCAGGCCATTTTTCCATGATGCCACTGGGTGGGTTTGAGCAGCCATCTTTTTGGCTAGTAGTTGAGCACAAATCCTTTGTTCCATCTGGAGACCATAGGGAAACATGCAGATATTGGTTAACTCCTGTTGCCCCTCTGTCTACAACCTTTCCTTATCACCTATAATCATTAGTTTATTCATATCTATATAAGGAATCCAGAAGGCTGGTAGTTCAAACCCACAAGCCGCTCCTCAGAAGGAAGTCTGGGTAGTCTATTTCCCTAGTGATACCATCTCAGAAACCCTGGGAGGGGGGGTTGTTGTGTATCGGATCCGATTTGATGGGAGTGAGGTTTGTTTCTTTTTTGCATGTAAGGAATCAAGGCATTGAATCTGTGATGAGAGACAGGGTAACAAAGTAGGAACATGGTCTAAAGTTCAATAGCAGACAGCAACCTTGGGCAAATCACTTAACTTATTCCTGAAACTGTTTCTGCATTTACAAAAAATGGAAAGAACAGAACCCACATCATACCTATTGAGCATTGAAAGAAAATGTCTATACACTGCTTGTCATAGCACCTGAGTCCACTAACTTGAGTCCAAATTCTAATAAACCTAGCTTAAAGACTTTTCTTCTTATATCTTCTCTGTTGTTATTGTTGGGTGATATCAATTTTGATTCATAGCAACCCCATATAACAGAGTAGAACTGCCCTGTAGGGAGTAGATCACCAGGCAGTGGTATCACTAGGGTCGATGAAGTAACTTGTGGTGTCACATAGCCTCCACAATGGGCAGGGCCAGATGATGAACCTTTCCTTAGTGCACAGAGCACCCAGCCCCTCCCTGCTTCCTCCCAGGGTGGAGCATTGCACCACACGATTCTGAACTTGCCCTTGCAGCTCCTTTCCTCTCTCACTGGCCAAGGCAGAGACCTTCCTCTCTGCGCAATGGCTGGTGCCATGGCGTTGTCTGCATCTTGATTGGCAGGTGATGGGAAGGAAGAGATGAGTTACTGCACTGGGTGATGGGTGACACCAACCCTAGTGATGCCACTGCCTTGATGACTCCTCCCCCTGCTGTATGATAGACCCTGGGGTCATTTTAGTATCACTCACTTTAGCAGTGTCAAAAGATGGAGTCAGAGTCTCCCACACCCCTACTGACACCATGTCACTACATCTCTCACCTGTGGAATGTCTGGGTGGGTTTGAACTGCCAACCTTTTGGTTAGTAGCTGAGGGCTTAACCATTGCAGTACTAGAGCTCCTTAGATCTTCTATAAACTATTCCTGTTTAGTTTCTTGCAGAATGAGTGTGTGGAGACTACCAAGCATAATGATATTCCCTAGGTTTATTACTGTGGGTATAGTCAACCCACAGATGAGCCCTGGTGGCTCAGTGCTAGTGGTTCTACTGAAATGTTGACCTCAGCCCAACACTTCTATGCTGCTTGCTTCATTTCCTGTGTGGGCCTCAGAAATCCTATTTCCCCTTCCTAGGAAAAAGGATGCTATTGTAGCCAAATCTCCTAGCCTATTATGTATATACCCTCTCTCACTACCCCAGCTTTATTCATCTGTGTTCTCCTATGCGTGTATGCCTAACTACTATCTTACCTGACTCTAGCTTAACATACCTGCTTATGCTTTCCCCATTCAAGAGTTATAACACATTTGAATGTTAAGTCACCTCTTTTTTACTTGTTGTTGTTGTTGTTATTTGCCATTGAGTCAGCCCCAACTCATAGCGACCCCTCCTTGGGTTTCTGAGGCAGTATCACCACGAAAGTAGGATTGCCCAACCTTCCTTCTGAGGAGTGGCTGGTGGGTTTGAACTGCCAGCCTTCTGGTTAGCAGTCAAGTGCCTTAGGCACTATGGTACCAGAGCTCCTT
>NW_006922293.1:1118681-1120891 GCF_000298275.1 Orycteropus afer afer
AACCTTCCTTCTGAGGAGTGGCTGGTGGGTTTGAACTGCCAGCCTTCTGGTTAGCAGTCAAGTGCCTTAGGCACTATGCTACCAGAGCTCCTTCTTTTTTACTGGAAGGACATAACTCTGTAAGTGGATATGTCAGATTTTATATTTAATAATTCCTAATAATCTTTAACTTTTGAAATCTAAATTCATGTCTTCCATATAGAAGACATGGCTTAAATTCCCAGCCAGTGAATGTCAAACACTGCCTGTCTGTCATGAGGCTTGCATGTTGCTATGATGTTCTTTTCAGCAGTTTTCAGACTAAGACAGACTAGGAAGAAAGGGCTGGTTATCTACTTCCAAAAAACAAATCAGTGAAAACATTATGAATCACAACAGTCCTATCCCATTGTGCACAGGGTCACCATGACCAACTTGACTGCAGCTAACAATGACAACACATTGGTTTTGATATCTCAATTTCATGACCTTACATATTTGGGGGAAAAAAAAATGTCATCTTACCAGCTATAGAAGAGCCTTTCATTTGTGGTAATCTCTATACCCCAAACCAAAATCACTGCCATCAAGTTGATTCCAGCTCATAGAGACCCCCTCTGTGTTTCTGAGGTGGTATATCTTTACTGAAGTAGATTTTCCCATCTTCCTTCTGTGGAGTGGCTGGTGGGTTTGAACCACCAACCTTCTGGTTAGCAGTCAAATGCCTTAAACACTGTACCACCAGAGGTCCTTGGTAATCTCTATAGCAGTTGTTAATTTTTTGCTTAATTTCTTAATATCTAATAGATGGAGCAGTAAGCTTGTCACAAGTGTAAAATTTGTATTTCCTTATAGAAACCTAGGGAGCTCTGATAGGGTAGTGCTTAAAGCACTTGACTGCTAACCAGAAGGCTGGTGGTTCAAACCCACCAGCCACTCCTTGGAAGGAAGGTGGGGCAATCTACTTCCGTAGTGATACCACCTCAGAAACCCAAGGAGGGGTCGCTACGAGTCGGGTCTGACTTGAGAGCAAAAGAAACCTAACTTCTGTGATACAGCTAGTCTTTGATGTATGACATATTCAGTTTATGATGAACCACACTTACAACCATGCATTTTTTTGCATCTTATCATTAGTAATATGTAATAATATCCAATATTGTGGTGCATAATTTGCTGATATAATCATTTTTAGATATTCATTCACTAACAATTAAAGATTGTGTCTATAAAGATACTGATAATAAGAGGCAATAATAATGAAAATTTAAAAAATTAGGTATTTAACTTAAGTCAGCATTGGAAAAGTCCACTGGTTTCTTTAGGCTCAAAGAAACTTAAACAAAATTTTTCCTCTGTTTATTATAATAGACACAAGAGCAATTAAAAATTGATCTAGGCACTTTATATTTATTCTTATTCTCTCCACTCTCCTGGTTCAAGAAATGATGGAGGAGGGCTCATGTATTGAGGGAAGTATGTAAGTAAGTTCCTACAACTTTATACTCTTGGGAGACTCATGGAATTCAGAGAATCTGAGAACTAGACTGTACAATCTGTTGCTTGCAAACCAAGTTCTAATTTTATAGGTCAATCAACTTCCCCAGATTACACTGTTCAGGTTTAATTTCTCTCCTCTCAGCCTTATTTGGTTCTTAACCTTCACCCTCAGGATACTAAATTTAGAAAGATGTTCTGATACCATCTAATTCAGTCCTCTACTTTTATAGATGAAGAAACTGAAGCCATCTAGGGCAGGATTTAAGCCATTAGGAGGCATTTATCACCTAAATTTTAGAAAAACTAGTGACTTAGTCTCCTTGAACTCTGTGGTGAGTGGGGGCTCTTTGGAAACCATTGACATGAATGTCCATGGGGGGATGGTGAGCAGGGGCACTTACTACCTGAATGGCAGAGGTGCTGGGTACCTGTGAAATACACCTGCCACATGAGGGTCTCTACCTCATTGTCTCACTGGTTTACACATAGGGCTACTCTCTCACCTTCTTGTCATAGTCTTTGTATAACTTGGCCAGGCCAGCTGGACGAATGTTAGGGAGAGTCATGCTTCTTAAGCCACTACCTCAAAGTGCCCACACTGAAGAATCAAGCCCTCTAGTCAGTCTCTAGCTGAGTCTTGTCTATATTTTCCTTCATTTGAACACATTGAAACTTATTATAGGGGAGCTCTGTGGTGTAGTGCCTAAAGCATTTGACTGCTAATCAGAAGG
>NW_006922293.1:1121381-1122671 GCF_000298275.1 Orycteropus afer afer
AGCCACTCCTTGGAAGGAAGGTTGGGAAATCTAATTCTGTAGTGATACTGCCTTGGAAACCCAAGGAGGGGTTGCTATGAGTCAAGTCTGACTTGACAGCAAATGATAACAACAACAACAATGGAGAGTTGCTGGAGGAGGTCATTTTGCTGTGTGTAGTGAGGAGACAAAAGAATGTGGGTGGAGGTTGATGAGAAGATTGAGTGTGGATTTCAAACAAGCTTTTTATTTGAAGTAATGATTGAGTCCCTTATTTTCCTTCCTTCCCACACAGAGGAAAGACCTAATCTGTAATGACTTGTGAGCAGAGAGGGCATGAATTGTGCTTGGCTGTTCTTTGTAAACCAATTGAAACCCAGATTAACAAAATTGCTTCTGTGGCCTATTCTCTGCCAGTGTGCCTCCACCCTGGTACATAGTGGGTAGGTGGAGACTCTGAACTTTTCTACTTTCATACCTAGTGGAGGAGCAGGAGATGCAGGAGGCCCTAGGGCCAGTGTCCTGGGATACATAACATTTCTATATGGGCCAGGTTGTATATAAAGTGAGGAAGCACTTGAGTATAGAAATGGCTTTTAGAAATAACTTTTTTTTTTTTTTTAATAGTTAATAGCTACTGAAGGAGTATTACTATCCATTCTGTTGCTATTTGTGGCTAGGAGTCATCAAGTTGGTTCCAACTCATACTGACCATATGTAAAACACAATGAACCACGACTCAGTCCTGTGCCACTATTACAATCTTTGCTATGTTTGAGCCCACTCCATAAATCCATCTCTTTGAAGGTCTTCCTCTTCTTCATGACATTCTTTACAAAGCATGGTATCTTTCTATCTAAGGAAGATGAAGCAATCTACTTCCGTAAGAATTTAGTGCCTCAGAAACCAAATGGGGGTTGCTATGTGTTGGTATTGACTTGATGGCAGTGAGTTTGGTTTGGTTTTGGTGTCTTTCTCCAGGTTCCTCTTGATAACATGTCCAAAATCCATGAGAGGAAGTGTCACCATCCTTACTTTATTTTATTTTATTTTGATTTGGGTGAAGATTTACAGAGCAAGTTCACTTTCCATACAGTAGTTCACATACACTTTGTCTCATGTCATTGACAACAGTTTACCACAATGCAACATCTCCCCTTCCACTTCCTCCCCATAGTTACCTCTTCCCAGTGTCCATCCCTCCATACTCTACTGCCCCCTGAGCTGTCTCCCTGTGCATAAGCAGCCCTTCCTTCTCCCATGATTGTTCTCTCCGGGGCTTGTGTCTACTTGAGGTAAATGTTTAACTCA
>NW_006922293.1:1150609-1158440 GCF_000298275.1 Orycteropus afer afer
AAGGAAGACCAAAGAAGAGTTGATGCTTTTGAGTTGTGGTGCTGGTGAAGAATGCTGAAAGTACCATGGACTGCGAAAAGAACTAACAGATCTGTCTTGGAGGAAGTGCACCCAAAATGCTCCTTGGAAAGGAGAATGGCCAGACTTTGCCATTTGCTCATGCTGTCAGAAGGGACCATTCCTTGGAGAAGAATGTCATGCTTGGTATGGTGGAGGGTCGACGAAAGAGGGGGAGGCCTTCAATGAGATGAATTGACACGGTGGCTGTGATGAAGGGCTCAAGTATAGCAGGGATTGTGGAGCTAGTGTGGTATTGAGCAGTGTTTCGTTCTGCTGTGCATGGGGTTGCTATGAGTCAGAAACGACTTGACGGCACCTAACAACAACAACAACAACATCACTACAGAAGTAGAGTGCCCAACGTTCCTTCTGAGGAGTGGCTGGTAGGTTTGAACTGCCAGCCTTCTGGTTAGCAGTCTAATGCCTTAGGTACTAGGCCACTATCTTACTTCTTTTTTCCAAGGTATTTTTTAATTTTATTTGTTTTTCCTTTTGATCAATATTTTGTGCAAAGGAGGGGAATGACTGAGTATAGTAATAGTCCTTTGATTTTGCTGTAGACATTCTCTGAATAAATGAAGAATAGAAAGATAAATTTGTAATGGTTATGGTGTATTTTCTTTAGATTGCTTCAAGATACAACAGCTTGGGCAGTATGAATAAATTAGTGTGTTAGTAGTTTTTGTCTATTCCTTAGCAGAGATTGGTTGCCCAGATCTGCTGTAGCTTTCTTGGGTGGCACAAAGGGCTCAGTGCTTAACTGTAAGCCAAAAGGTTTGAAGTTAGAACCCATCAGAAGTGGATTGAAAGCCTGGCTATCTGCTTCTGATTTCAGGGTTTTCCTTGCATGCCCTATGGAGCAGAATTCTACTCTGTATTCACGCGGTCACCATGAGTCAGAATCCACTAGCTGAAAGCTAACAGCAACAATAATCAAGGAGTCTAATTTAAAATAAATAAGTAAAGTCATACTACAGAAGCAACATCTACAGCTTCAGTTATTTTTGTCTCTAGTCATTACCAGACTTTGAAAATTAAAACAATTCTTGCTATTAATGCTCTTTCAAGGAGCTGTGGTTGCACAATGGTTAAATGCTTAGCTGCTAACCAAAGAGTCAATGGTTTGACCAGCTGCTCTGCATGAGAAAAGATGTGGTGATCTGCTCCCTGGGAAATTCTAGGTAATTTATAGCCTAGGAAAACCAGTGGATAGTTCTCCTCTGTCATATATAACTAATGAATAGAATAGTTGATATCTTTGAATTGTGGTGTTGGTGAAGAATATTGAAAATACCATGAACTGCCAGCAGAACAAACAAATCTGTCTTGGAAGATGTGCAGCTGATATGCTCCTTAGAAGAGAGAATGGTCAGACTTTGTCTCACCTACTGTGGTCATGTTGTCAGAAGGGACCATTCTCTGGAAAAGGATATCATGCTATGTAAAGGGTCAGTGAAAAAAGCGAAGACCTTCAATGAGATGGATTGACACAGTGGCTGTGACAATGAGCTCAATCATAGCAAATATTGTGAGGATGGTGCAGGACTGGGCAGTATTTTGTTCTGTTGTACGTAGGGTCACTATGAGTAGGAGCCAATTTGCTGGCATATAACAACAACAACAATGAATAGGAATTGACTCAATGACACACATCAGCAACTACAGTGCTATCTCACTAGTGAAATTATTGCTGTCCAAAATCAATCAGTGTGTCAGCATCTAGATAACCCAGTAACTACTTATAAAAAGCTTCCTGAGGTTGGACTTACAAATTGTCCTGTGTTTACAAGCTGCTTCAGAGGATTCATCCTCTTCTGACCCTAACCAGGTAAGCTAATCTTGCTGCTAGACTATTGGCTCCAGTTACTTTCCTGTTAAGCAAAATCAGAGCATCTAAAAAGACAGAGACCTGGTGCTTCATCCAACCTACAGAACAGGTTGAATGACTGTTTTTGTGTTAAGTATAAACATATTTTGTGTTTGTGTATAAATATGGTTAAGATTTTATAAAGAGCTCTGGTGGCCTAGTGGGTAAATCATTTGGCTGCTAACCAGAAGGTCAGTGGTTCAAACCACCAGCTGCTCTGTGGAAGGATGATGAGGCAGTCTACTTCAGTAAAGATTTATAGCCTGGGAAACCCAGTGGAGACTGCTGTGAGTCAGAATTAATTGACTCCATGGCAGTGGGTTTGTTTTTTTTTTAAGATACACACACATACACACATTTAATTTTTGAAAATTGAAATACAATTGACATACAATAAACTGCATATTTTAAAGCATACAATTTCATATATTTTGACATGTATATCTGTGAAACCATTCCCATAATCAACAAATTAATGTGTCAATTACCCCCAAAACTTTCCCAAAGCTCCTTGGTAATAGCCACCACTTCTATCCCCAGGCAACCACTGAGCTGCGTTCTGTCAATATAGATTAGTTTGCACTTTCTAGAATTTTGTGTAAATGGAGTCATATAATATAGATGGCATATATGTGGAGGTAAGAGATCCCCCCAATTTGTCTGAATAATAAGGATCACTTAAGGTGCTTATGAAAATATAGATACCTGAATCTATATTATGAAATATAGATACCTGAATCTAAATTATGAAAATATAGATTCAGCAGTACTGAATGGAAACCCCAGAGAAATGGGATGACATTTGTGTTTTTGCAAGCCCCCAGTGAATTCATAGGTTTAAAGAAATAACGCATAAGGAGTATGGCCCCGCAAATTGAAATCCTCATCAGCTCTGAGATGTCATTTCTTTTGCTTCTAAATGTGCTTTACAGATTGTCTCTACCTTATAATCTGGGTTATTGTTGCCTAGAACAGCAAGGAGACTTCATAAAGACTTTCTGTGATCTGAATCCTCTTCCTAAATAGTTCCCTGGTCACTTAGAGAAGTGGACTGAAACTCAAGTATTATTTACCCACGGGGAGGGGGGAAATCTTGTGTATTGCAGCTTTCTCTTCAAGGAGCCCTGAAGGTGCAATGGTTAAGCATTTGGGTGCTAACCAAAAAAAAGGTCAGTGGCTCAAACTTACCAGCTACTCTACATGAGAAAAGACCCGATGATCTGCTCTCATAAAGAATTTAGGCTAGGAAACCCTATGGAGCAGCTCTACTCTACCATATGGGGTTGCGATGAGTCAGAATCAACTCCAGGGCACTTACCAACAGATCTCTCTTCAGTCCTTCCACTTCCCTTCTTCCCTACGCTTCTACTTTAGTGCAGGCCGTATTCTCATCTTTCCCTTAAACTGACTCCTAACAAGTCTCTTATATCCAGACTTTCTTTCCCATCTCCTTCCCCATACCACCCTCAGAGCTGATGTTATAAAATTTAAATCAAATCACTTGCATTAACGCAATTTGAGTGTTCTCTTTTGCGTCTAGACTTTGCATATGCTGTTTTCTCTTCCCAGAGCCCTGCCTGTCACTACCCCAACTTATCTTTGCATCAGTGCTTAAAGGCTTTTTTCCCGCCACCCCTCCCCGCCCCCGTAGTCTTCTAGATTTTTTTTTCTCAATCCTCCAGATTAAGTTAAATTTTCCTAATGTGTAGTTCTATAACTCCCCCTTCTATCATAATTCTTGCCACAATTTCTTATTATTTGAATCATCTATTATTCTAGTTCCTCTGTCAGTTCTATGAGGGCAGGGACCGTATTAGTCTTGCTGTACTCTTGGTGCCTGGCACATAGTTGCTACTCAACAAATCAATTTTTATATCTTTTTACCTTGTATTTGTTCACATAGCATCCAATCCACAGACTTCTCTTATCGATGACTATGCTCTCATGTTAGATGGTTATATGCATCTCAGTACATAAGTACTTTGTTTGAATGGTGGTTTCTCATCAGTGAAAAACAGTGAGGTATAGGACAACTCCAGATATTTATAACAAAGAAGCATAAGTCCAGCAGGGGTGTTTTTCTGTGGTAATAAGAGAAACAAAAGATTGAACTAAGTGTGGCATCTGATCATAGAGTGGCCTTTTTGGTCCACGGGCCTCTAAAGATGAATGCGTAACAAAGCATGAATCATAGTTAAGCAGAAATGAATTATTGCTGAGAATAGTACCTGTCTCTCTAAGCTGATCCTCAGCTCCTATAATAACTTTCCTTCTCTGCGATGACATCTTGGCATGGCTCATTACAAACTTTGGTGGACAAAAAGGACCCCATTAAATCAGTTTACCGTCAGGAAGTGTTCTCAGAATTCCTCTATTGAGACTTTGTATTTTTATTTCCCCAATGAATAAAGTCTCTAATCCTCTTATGGTAAGTCCATTTTGGTAGACTGTAGAATACAAATTAAACTATGATAATTCTCTATTTTTTAATAGCATTAAACCAGCCTGAAATAAACTAGGCCCCTTCAAAATAGCACTAGCTTTCCCTGTGGGCCTGTAGACTAACTGCAGTTTTGCTTGCTTTGTATGACTAATATTATAGAAGTTAAGTAAATAACTTTCGACAACCCAATTTAACAGAGGCATCAAATAGCTCAGTATCACAGTACCCTAATTTGTTTTCTTTATAGAAATGAACACTACCAAATATATTCTTATTATTTATCTGCTGACATATTTATGTTCTGTTTTCCTTACTACATTGTAAATTCCAGAAAAAGGAAAACTTTCTGGTCTTGTTTGAGGCAATATCCTAATACCTGGAGTATTGCTTTGCTCATAGTAAGTGCTTAATTAATACTTGTTAAATAAATTAATAAAGTTGTAAAATTCCTACAAAGTAACACAAAATGAGGATATGATATATAACATTTAAAAAAATTATATATATTTATATTTTTGCAGTGTTCCCTCCTCTCCCCTCCCACCCCTGGTAACCAACAAAGAAAATTTCCCTCCATATATTAATCTTTCCTTGACTTTTTACAACAATGAACTAATAGATTATTTGTCCTTCTGTGATTGACTTATTTCACTTAGCATTGTGTCCTCCAGGTTCATTCACGTTTGTGATGTTTTGCAGATTCTACGTTATTCTTTAGGGTTGCATAGTATTCCATTGTGTGTATATACCATAGTTTGCTTATTCATTTTTCTGTTGATGGGCACATAGGTTGTTTCCATCTTTTTGCTATTATAAATAGTGCTGCCATGGGTGTGCATATGTCTGTTCTTGTCCTGGCTTTCACTTTAGGATATATACCTAAAGTGGGATTGCTGGATCAGATGGTATTTCTAATTTGAACTTTTTAAGGAATTGTCATACTGCTTTCCACAGTGGTTGTATCATTTTGACAGTCTCACCAGCAGTATGTGAGAGTCCCAGTCTCTCTGCATCCTCATCAGCATGTGTTATTTTCTGTCTTGTTGAACTTTGCTATTATTGCTGGGATGAGGTGGTATCTCACTGTTGTTTTGGGAGCTCTGGTAGTGTAGTGCCTAAGGCATCTGACTGCTAATCAGAATGCTGGCGGTTCAAACCCACCAGCCACTCCTTGGAAGGAAGGTTGGGCAATCTACTTCTGTAGTGATATTGCCTCAGAAACCCAAGGAGGGGTCATTATGAGTCGGGTCTGACTCAAAGGCACATAACAACAACAATGGCTAATGATCGTGAACATTTCTTCATGTGTTTCTTGGCCTCCTGAATATCTTCTTTGTGAAATGTCTATTCATGTCTTCTGCCCATTGTTTAATTGGATTGTTTGCCTTTTGTTGTTGAGGTGTTGGAGTTTTCTATAAATTTGAGAGATAAGTCCCTTGTCAGATATGTCATTGCCAAATATTTTTTTCCCAATCTGTAGGTTCTCCTTTTACTCTTTTAGAGAAGTCTTTGGAAGCACGTAAAAATTTAATTTTTAGAAGGTCTCCTTCATCTAGTTTATCTCTGCTGTTTGGCATTTTGGGTTATGCTTGACAGTCTGTTTAAGCCATAAATTAAGGCCTCTAAATTTGTCCCTATTTATTTCCTTGAGGAATTTTATAGTTTTAGGTTTCACATTTAAGTCTTTACCATCTGAAGTTAGTTTTTGCGAGTGGTGTGAGGTACGGATCTTGTTTCATTTGTCTGAAAATGGATCTCCAGTTTTGCCAGCACCATTTGTTAAACAGATAATCTGTTGCCCATTTAATGGATTTTGGCCCTTTGTCAAAGATCAGCTGACCATAAGTCAATGGATCTGTTTCTGGGTTCTCAATTCTATTCCAGTGGTCTATGTGTCTGTCATTGTACCAATACCAGGCTGTCAGGCTGTTTTGACTACTGTGCTTGCATAGCAGGTTTTGAGATATGGAATGTGAGACCTCTTACTTTGTTCTTCTTCAATAGTGCTTTGCTTATCCAAAGTCTCTTTCTTTTCCATATAAAATTAGTGATTGGTTTTTCCATATCCTTAAAGAATATTGATAGGATCTGGGTTGGGATTGCACTGAATGTATAGATTGCTTTAGGTAGTATTGACATTTTCACAATGTTCTATCTTCCTATCAATGAGCATGAGATGTTTTTCTATTTATGTAGCTCTCTTATGCTTTCTTGAAGTAGTGTTTTATAGTTTTCTTTGTACAGGTCTTTTGTGTCCCTAGTGAGATTTATTCCCAAGTATTTTACCAGGAGTTCTGGTGGCATAGTGCCTAAGGCATTTGACTGCTAACCAGAAGGCTGGCAGTTCAAACCCACCAGCCACTTCTTGGAAGGAAGATTGGGCAATCTACTTCTGTAGTGATAATGTAGTGATAACCACTTCAGAAGCCCAAGGCAGGGTTGCTATGAGTAGGATCCGACTCACCAGCAGTGAGTTTGGTTTGGTTCTTTGGTTATTGTAAATAGTATTGATTTCCTTATTTCCTTTTCTGCAATCTCTTTGCTGGTGTAGAGGAATCCAACTGATTTTTGGATGTTGGCCTTATATCCTGCCGCTATGCTAAATCTCTCAATTAGTTCCAATAGTTTTATTTTATTTTATTTTTTTTTTTGCTGAGTCTCTTGGGTTTTCTATGTATACAATCATATCATCTGCAAATAGGGATAGTTTTACTTCTTCCTTACCAATTTGTATGCCTTTGATTTACTTTTCTTGCCTTATTGCCCTGACTAGGACTTCCAATACAATGTTGAATAGAAGTGGTGATAGAGGGCATCTGTGTCTGGTTCCTGTTTGCAAAGGGAATGGTTTTAGTCGCTCTCCATTGAGAATAATGTTGGCTGTTTGTTTTGCATGTATACCCTTTATTATGTTGAGGAGTTTCCCTTCTGTTCCTATTTTGCTGAAAATTTTTATTGGGAATGGTTGTTGGATTTTACCAAATGTCTTCTCTACATCGATTGATATGATCATGTGGTATTTTTCCTTTGTTTTATTCATGTGATGGATGATGTTGATTGTTTTTCTAATGTTGAACCATCCTTGCATACTTGATATGAACCCCACTTGATCATAATGTATTATTTATTGATATGTTGTTGGAGTCTGCTGGCTAGGATTTTGTTGAATATTTTTACATCTATATTCATGAGGGATATTGGTCTGTTGTTGTTGTTGTTGTTGTTAAGTGCCATCGAG
The DNA here is from genome assembly GCF_000298275.1 of Orycteropus afer afer. Lineage (NCBI taxonomy): Eukaryota > Metazoa > Chordata > Mammalia > Tubulidentata > Orycteropodidae > Orycteropus > Orycteropus afer. Next base: position 1,158,218 of record NW_006922293.1, read on the forward strand.
TAGTTTCTGACTCATAGCGACCCCATGCACAGCAGAACGAAACACTGCCTGATCCCGTGCCAGCCCCATAATACCTGCTATACTTGAGCCCATCATCCAGACACCGTATCAATCCATCTCCTTAAAGGCCTCCCCCTCTTTCATCGACCCTCCACCCTACCAAGCATGACATCCTTCTCCAGGGAATGGTCCCTTCTTACAACATGACCAAAATAGGTGAGAC
>NW_006922294.1:0-1380 GCF_000298275.1 Orycteropus afer afer
TCTTTGCACATTTCATTATAGTCATTGGCTTTGTCTGCTCAAGCTGCTTGTTGAAATCTTGTTTAGCTCTTTTATCTTGTCATTTCTTCCATTTGCTTTAGCTACTCTCCACTTAAGGGCAAGTTTCAGAGTCTCTTCTGACATCGATTTTGGTCTTTTCTTCCTTTCTTGTCTTTTGAATGACCTCTTGCTTTCTTCATGGATGATATTCTTGATGTCATCCCACAATTCCTCTTGTTTTCAGTCATTGGTGTTCAGTGCATCAAATTTATTCTTTAAATGGGCTCTAAATTCAGGAGGGCTATTATCAAGGTCATATTTTGGCTCTTGTGGACTTGTTTTAATTGTTTTCAACTTGAAGTTAAAAATAGCCTCTGAGTCCAGGGCCTGCCTACCCCAGGCCCTGGCCTTAATGTAGAGCCACACCCAAGAGAAAAGCAGCCTTAAAATAGAGCTTCCCCCAAGAGAAAAGCAGCCTCCAAGCCCCAGGCCTGCCTACCTTAGGCCCTGGTCTTAATATCGCAGCATTCCCAAGCAAAAAGCAACCTCCAAGCCCTGGGCCTGCCTACTTCAGGTCCCACCCTTAATAAAGAGTCACCCCCAAGTGAAAAATAGCCTCCAAGTCCAGGGCCTGCCTACCTTGGGGTCTGGCCACAGTAAAGAGCCGTCCCCAAGCAAAAAGCAGACTCCAAGCCCTGGAAATTATGAATAATGCGGAATATTTATATATATGTGTATATATATATACACACATATATATGTATATATATATATATATATATACACACATATATACACATATATGTATATATTATAATCTATAATCTATAAAATATAATCTAAATTAAAGTGATAGATCTCAATTTGGAAAAGAGAAGAGAAGAAGTAGAACTAAATTCAGAACCAAAAGTTGCTGATGATTCTCTAAATTTTGCCATATATTAAACATCAGACTTAATCAGAAGTCAACAATTTTATAATAATAAAAAATTCAAGACTATGGTATGAAAAAAATAATGTATCATTTCAACAACTTAAAAGCGCTCAATGATTACATATATGTGTATATGGCTTAAGTTAAAATGATCAAAATAGGCATGTGTTAACGTTTTTTATAACTCTTTAACTGAATTAAAAAAATTAATTAAATGTCAGTCCTGATTGTATCAGATCAGATAAGAAGGCATCTGATGTATTTAAGTTTTGTTAATCGACAAATCCCAACTTTCTTACTGCCTTTCTACTGTTAAGAAGAGTGGACAAAATGTCATAAAAAAAAAATCATTTTCTCTCTTTTCCAACCATCTGAATCAAGGTTTTTGTTGTTGTTATTTGCCATCAAGTCGTCCCGGACTCATAGCGACCCCTCCTTGGGTTTCC
>NW_006922294.1:1849-10773 GCF_000298275.1 Orycteropus afer afer
TGTCTCATGTCATTGACCACAGTTTACCACAATGCAACAGCTCCCCTCCCACTTCCTCCCCATAGTTACCTCTTCCCAGTGTCCATCCCTCCATACACAGGGTGAGTGATTTTGCCACCCCAATGCTACTTAAGCGTGCTTTAGACAAAATAATCACAATGTGTGTTTAGGTAAGGCTTGAGATAGGAGTTTTTCTTGTTTCTTCCTCCTTTGGGTAATGCCACTCAAAATACATCACAGTTGTGATGGTTGCACAATGTTTTGAATATAGTAAAAACCCTGAATTGTACACTTCAAATGGGTGAGTTATATGGTATGTGAAATATATCTTACTAACTCTGATACAGAAAAAAACACAAGGAAAAATACAACAGTGCTCAGTTCATGGAATAGAACTAAAAAAAAAAAAATTGTGTTCAGCACCTACCTATTATGTGCTGGAAATTTACTAATGTATATATATGGCAGAAAGTGCACAGCAACTTAAAAACAAAATAATTCAAATATTTGCTTCTCTTGTACTAAAAAATGTTATTTTAAAATAATGTTTTTATTTGTGTAATATAACTATCAGGACAAAGCTCTTTTGTTACTATTATCAAAATGTAGAGAATACAGTTTTTGGCAAAAGGAAAAAGTTGCATTTTTCAGGTTTAAAGAAATTAAGTTATGGATCTGTAAACCTAATTTTTATATTGGTTATACAGTATTCTTCAGGCTTCTATGAAATCCTAGTCTGTCTGGGCACATATAAGCTGTACACTAGGCAGCAATGAGACTGATTTTAATTTATAAATACGTGAATAAACATTCAAATCCCTTCTGCTCTTTTAACGAATGAGAATAAGGAAGTTATGGACTCATTCTAACTATGTTTCCATTGTTCAAAACATTTTTTGGTACTATTTGTTTTGTCTTTTCCAAGCAGGAAAACCAGTATCAATACTATATAGTCACATCTCCTTTGTGTGTTTGTGTGTATGTGCATGCAGCACATGGATAGCCGTGAATAGTGTTAATTAGCATCATCACTTGTTTTCCAATGCCTTTTGGTGTCCAAAACTCAAATCTACCCTCAAAGGAAGAAAATTTACCATTATTGAGAATATGCCAGGGAAGAATTCTAAGGGAGCTCACAAAACTTGTTGAAAGACTGAAGAACTAAACTCAGGAAATTGGCAGGAACCTTGGCAGTGGGGGACACAGTGGAAGTCATATAAAACAACCTGGTTTAGGATGTCACTTCTGTCATGGCCATCATCAGACATTCACTGAATTGGTAGCAATTGGCCATGGAGTCTTGCCTTACTTCCTTTAGATTCAATAAGCACAGGTGGGAGTGTTTGTGCAGGCCAAAGTTATCCATGCCATACACTGATATCAGAGGATGGGGATGTGTGAATGCCTTAGAAACAGAATGCTGTCTTCCACCAGAATTCAGTCAATGAAATATTTCTCCAAAAATGTTCATTACACATTTGTGGACACTAAATGTCATTGATGTTATACATACATCTTTGGATAATTTTATTTATTGAAATTGGCATGTATGATTTTTTAATACAAAAGTTAGAGGGCATTATGCTGAGTGAAGTTAGTCAATCACAAAAGGGCAAATACCATATGAGACCACTACAGTAAAAAGTGAAGAAAATACTTACACAGAGAAAGAATTATTCCTTGAAGCTTGCTAGAGGTGGGAGGGGAAGAGAGAGTAAATTGTTAACTAGAGGCTACACACATATTAACTTGGGTGAAGGGAAAGACAATATACAATAAAGGGCAGGTCAACACAAAATGATCAAGGCAGTGGAAGACACAGGGAGAGCACAACAGTTAAAGGCAACAAAGGAAAATAATACTACATACACAATCTTGGAATAACAATAATTTATGAGTGATACATAGATAAACATTCAGCCTGAGCAGGAGTGGAAAGGTGAGTAGGACTACACCCATGAATATATATAGGTTTAACAGATGCTATCTTTACCTATGTGCTTAAAATATTCCCATGGATTTAGTACAGCATAAAGGGAGAAAATTTATGAAAACTTCTTAGTCATAGCCAAACATCTTCAAGGAATGAGTTGTTGGGCCTAGGGACTCAGTACCATAGTCTCAGGAAACATTGAGGTCAATTGGCATAACATCGTCCACAAAGACAATATTCTATATCCTACTTTGGTGAGTAGCCACTGGGGTCTTAAAAGGTTATGAGTAGCCACCTAAGATGCAACTATTGGTCTCTCCCTGCTCAGAGCTAAGAAGAATCAAGAAAATCAAAGACTTAAGGAAACAATTAATCCAAAGGGCTGAAGGACCATGTGAAATCCAGCCTCCACAACCCTAAGACTAGATGGTGCTTGGCTGCCACTGCTGACCACTCTGAAGGGAATCACAATAAGAGGTCCCAGAAAGAGTGGGAAAAAAATGTGGAACAAAACGAAAAATCATAAAAAAACACCAGACTTTCTGTCTTATGAAGACTGGGGGAACCCCAGAGACTAGGACCTTTAGTCACCCTTCAAGCTGAACTGAACTCACCCCTATGGCTCAACTTTCAGCCAAATGATAGACTTATAAAGTGAACAATAATATCAGGAAAGTGTGCACTCTCTAGAACAATCAACCATAGAGATCAAAAGAGCAGCATTTGCCCAGAGATAAAGCCAAGAAGACAGGAAGGAATAGGAAAGAGAGAAAGGAAGAAAAAAAAAAAATTCAAGTTAGAAGTATATATGTATATTTCCAAGTAGAGTTAATAGCTTGTACCCAGCGTAAGTTGATGGGAGAAATCAGGTAAGAAGGAGGAGTCAAATGAGCACACATTCTTTTTTTTATCCCCTACTCCAATCATCAGTGGGCTTCCACTCAGCACTCATTACCTCAATTTAAGCTTAATCTTTTATCTGATTTGGAAAAGAGAAAGTGCATTTGGCTTGATAACTTAAAGCAAAGCAAACAAACAAAAAAAAACTAAAGTTGGGAAGGGAAGGATCTTCTCTACTTTAAGAGACTAATGTTCCTAAACTCTCGAGGAGCCTCTCCTGGGAGCTGTTACCATTGTTATAAGGTTGAAAAACTGAGTTTACAGAAACTCGGGGGAAACATTTTTCTTCATTTTCTGCTCAAAATAGAGGCAGGAACAAGGTAGGAGAAAATATAGGTGAGTAAATATTGTCACCTTAGAATAATTGGTGATAAGATGCTGGTGCATCTTAGTTTCATGCTATCCAATCATTTTCTCATTGGGAGTTCTTGAAATAGTGGTTTACCATTTGCTCTTTCACATCTATTTTTCCTGTTAATATCTTTTTGGGGGGCAATCCTACTCTGCTGAATGTTTGAATTGCAGTTGATCAAATGTTCAGACAAGTATATTTCTGTGTTATAGGTTCATAAAATTTCTCATATTTCTTATGGTTTGCTTGGAAATACTGTTTATGGCTCATTTTGGGAGTATGTGTGTGCGTCATGTAGAACTTCTGTGGAGCTATGAAAGCGCCTTCTTTGATAATTATCCTCCTACTTTAGTCAGGGCCATTACAAACTGTATAAATAACGGCCAACACTTGTGAATGTTCAGAGCCCTGTGAATTTCTTAAAGCTACAGCTGCATATGAAATTTTGAGCTGTATCTGAAGTCTTTACTAACTTATTTTAGAGCAGTGGTTCTCAAGTGTCAGTGTATATCAAAATCTCTTAGAGGGCTTGTCAAAACACAATCTGCTGGGCCTCACCCCCAAAGTGTCTAATTCAGTACGTGTAAGTAGAGTCAAGGAACCCTGGTGGCACAACAGTTAAGGGTTTGGCTGCTAATCAAAAAGTTGATGGTTGGAACCTACTCAGTAACTCCATAGGAGCCTGGTGATTTGCTTCTGTAAAGATTACAGCTTTGGAAAGCCTATAGGGTAATTCTACTCTTTCACAAATGGTTGCTGTGCATCAGAATCAACTTGATGGCACCTAATAACAACAATAGGGTTCCAACCCATTGCTGTGGAGTTGATTTCCAACTCATAGAGACCCTATGAGATAGGGTAGAACCACTCCACAGGGTTTCCAAGGCTGTAATCATTATGGAAGCAGACTGCTACACATTTCTCCTGTGGAGAGGCTGGTGAGTCTGAATGGTCAAACTTTCAGTCAGCAGCTGAGCACTTAACCCCTGCACCACCAGTGCACCTTGCTACTCGCAGGGTAAAAAACCCTGAAAAAGCACACTCACTGCCATGGAGTCGATTTGACTCATAGCCACCCCTCCTTGGGTTCCTGAGGTGGTATCTCTATGGAAATGGATTGCCCAATCTTTTTTCTGAGGAGTGGCTGGTGGGTTTGAACTACCAGACTTCCAGTTAGCAGTTAAATACCTTAGGCTCTATGCCACCAGAGCTCCCATAGAGCCTGATAATTTGCATTTCTAAAAAGTTCCCAGGGATGCTGATGCTGGCACCACACTTTAAGATCAGGTGAGCTATCCTGAGATTTTTAGCTCAAATGAATGTGTCAAACACCCAGAGAGAAATGGAGAAACCAGTTCAGTGAATTATTGAATTCATATTTGTTAAATACCACAGGATACAGAGTATTATGGGACAGACGGGGAAAATTTCGTGTAAGTGTATACAGTTTCTGTCATCTAGGGTCTTACCAGTAACTATACAACAAACATTGTTGTTTTCCAGGCAATTTTAATAACTTTTAGAGAATATTATTTAACAAAATGCATCTATTTTTTAAAAAATAAAATATTAATCTAATAGTTTCTTACTCAATATAAAAATGAAATATGTCTTTACATCAGCAATGTTGACTGTTTCAATTTTTTTCTTATAAAAATAATTGAGAGGGAGTTATTTTAAAATAGAAAAGATGTGGGTTTCAAATAAATCTATGCAAATATGTTGCAACAACAAGAATAATTTCACTGTTGAAAATACACTTATAAAAGCAGACTTCACTTACATTTTTGGTGTCCTCAAACCAAAAACCAAACTCACTGTCATTGAGTCAATTCCAACTCATAGCTAGCTGTTTGGGTTTCTGAGGTGGTAAATCTTTATGGAAGTAGATTACCCAGTCTTCCTTCTGTGAAGTGGCTGGTGGGTTTGAACCACCAACCCTCTGGTTAGCAGTCACATGCCTTAGGCATTATGCCCCCAGAGTGTCCTATCCTCTATAAATTATCAGAGGTGTTTTATTAAGATTATACACTTCTGAGGCCTGAGGACCAGATGGAGGTTTTAAGCAGCCCTTTAAGATCAAAACCTATGAACTTGGCCCAAAGAATCAAATAGACTTGGTCTGGGATCTCAGATCTTTCATTTAGGCAAATTATTATCATCTGTGAAAACTCATCTTAAGCTCTGTTGTTCTCTCTATTGTATATTTATTTTCTATTGCTTTATTTTTCTGTGCTTATCTTTATTTCCTTCTGCTTTCTTAGCCTTTTATTTTTGTTCTATGAACTTTCTGAGATACTTAGATTATTGATTGAGTTTTGACTTTTCTAATATATGCATATAACATTATAAAATTTCCTTTAAGTAGAGCATTAGTAACCTCCAATACATTTGGATGTATAGTATTTTTTTTTTTTTATTACTTAGTTTAAAATGTTTTGAAATTTCTATTGTGATTTCTTCATTCCATAGTCTATACAGCAGTACACCTCTTAATTTGTAAACATAGGGATTTGTGACCACTTGGACAGGGCCCTAGATTTCTGCTGGCTTTATTAACCAGATTCTGTTGGTCATGTAGGCCATGACTGGTTTAAAATCTGCCCTAGCCTGTTCTTTCATGTTTGATATTAACATAATATAATCAATGTAATGTATCACCATAGCTAAAATCTGCACCAAGTCCAAGTCTCTTCTAACAAAACCATGACAGTAAGTTGATGAATTGAAATAAACTTGTGGAAAAACATTGGAAGCATATTGAGACCCTTCCCATGTGAAAGCAAACTGTAGCTGGTTCTTTTCCAAGAAAAAGTGCGTTTGTGAGAGCAATCACTGAGTACCATTCTTCTTTAGCTTGCTGTATTATCTGCACTGTTGATACCATGTCTGGAACAGCTGAAGCCACGAGTGGCACTATTTTACTTAGGCCTCAACAGTCTACTGTTAGCCTCCATGAACCATCTGCCTTTTCAAGGGCCATACAGGGCTGTTATACTGAGTATATGTTGGCACCAATACCTTTAGCATGTCTTTAATTACAGCAGTAATTTTGTTTTGTCTACCAGTTATCCTATACTATTTATTACAAATTAATAACTGAGTGGGTTTGGGCAATTTTAATGGCTCCCATTTAGCATGTTCTATCAGTACTGGCCTAAGGGTAGTCTTACACACCTTTAGTTTTACAATATCAGGTAGAGAGGTGTTCCGCAATTAGACATAATATCTATACTAATAATACATTCAGGCAAGGGAGATGCAATTACTTCATATAACATCTGTTGAAGTCTTCCATTTCTCATCCAAATTTTCACCTTAGTCCCATCAATTGTTGCCTCTCCAGCCTAACCTTAGGCCCCTTCAAGATTTCATTGACAGGTTTTGGAATGATAGTACCTTGGGCTTTTGTGTCCAGGAGCCCAAGAAGTTTTCTTCCCCACCACCAGGCCATTTTACCCACACAGGTGGATATGGTGTCGGGTCCCCTGCTGGGGGCTGGACTAGAATCCTTATCTTCATCAACTAGTTGAGCCTGTCCTTCAACTGGTTCCAAATGGAATTCCCATCATTATACTCCCCCTGATTGGAGTGAATAGAACAGACTTGTTTAGACCTCTTTAAAATTGGGAGAAACAGCAGAGGTTTCCATTGGTTCACCCAACCTCCCATAGTGCTGCATTAGCACCTTTGTCTCAACTCCATCAATGTCCCATATATTCATCCCATTCCTTAGTAACCATCAAAATACCTCTGACCTGCTGAGATAAGTTCTTTCCCCCTTGCCCCTTCCCATTCTTCTATTAATCACTCTTATGTTTCTTGCATCTGTAAGACCCATGCAGGGAAGCAGTGCTAACAGAGCCAACCCAGCTTCTCAGATTGTTGCTTTGTTTCACTGTAGCAAAGTTACATGGGGTGCCCATGTAGAAAAGACTCCCTTGATTACCATATCTGCCATGTCCTGTGTAAGGGGCATACTCATTGGATAAATATTCTGACCACCATAAAGCCATTTCAGCATGGCTTACACAAATAGCACATTAGCTCCCTCCACTGGAGTGTTCTAGTGAGTAATTAGGAGGGGAGAGAGGCAGTTTCCCTTTTCAGGGTAAACAAACCTCACTGCAAATTTTATCCAGTCGACCAGGCTGGTTAACCCTTCTGGGTGAACCTCCTGTGTAACTCGATCTTGGATCATTATTCATGACTATTCCTTAGTGAGCTGCAGGGATCCAGGTGAGGAGAGGGAACCCAGGCATGCCCAAAACAGCACAGCAGGACAACCAGAGAGTGAAGACGAATAGACCTGGGGACTGGGATAGAAGAAGAGTGAGCTGTAGGGATCCAGTGAGGAGAGGAAACCCAGACATGCCCAAAGCATCAGGTCAGGAGAGTGGGAGAGTGGAGACGAATAGGCCTGGGGACCAGGACTGATGGGAGTGAGTCGCAGGGATCCAGGTGAGGAGAGGGAACCCAGGCACGCCCAAAGCAGCAGGGCAAGAGAACTGGAGAGCGGAGATGAAAAGGCCCGGGTACAAGGAACGACGGGAGTGAGCCGCAGGGATCCAGGTGAGGAAAGGGAACCCAGGCACACCCAAAGCAGCAGGGTGAGAGAACAGGAGAAAGGGGAGGAAAAGGCCCAGGAACTGGGACAGAGGAGGAGTCAGCCACAGGGACCCAGATAAGGGTGGTAGGAGAGGTTTCTAACAGGGAGGCAAACTTGTTTATCGGTTTGTCCTACCGTGGTGACGTGTTGATGTGAGTTTTGAGGCTAAGCCACTGGTGTTTCAAACCCAGTGAGATGCACATGGTGCACAGGTATCAGCCCAGCTTACAGACTGAGACAGACTAGGAAGAAGGAGGAAGCCATCCACTTCTCAAAGAATTGGCCAGGGAAAACCTTATGAATAGCAAAGAAACATGGTATGATACATTACCATGCAACTTTATGAATAGTCTGGTTAGGTAAGAAGGCTCTCAAAATAGGACTGGGAAAGAGCTGCATCATCTGAGTAAACCCAGCCTTACTCATATGGATAAGGTAAAGCTTTCAAGACCTCCATTTGCTGATGTGGGACCACTCAAATTGAGGAGACATCCATTAATCATTGGAACATGAAATGTAAGAAGTATGAATCTAGGAAAACTGGAAGTTGTCAAAAATGAAATGGAATGCATAAAGATTGATATCCTTGGCATTAATGGCTGAAATGGATTGGTTTTGTAAATTTTGAATCAGACAACCATATGATCTACTATGCTGCGGATGAGAGTTTGAAGAGAAATGGTGTGGCATTCATCATCACAAAGGATGTTTCAAGATCTGTCCTGATGTACAATGCTGTCAGTGATAGGATAATATCCATAAGCCTACGAGGAAGACATGTTAATATGACTATCATTCAAATTTATGCACCAACCACCAAAGCCAAAGAGGAGGAAATTGAGATTTTTATCAACTTCTGCAATCTGAAATTGACCAAAAATGCAACCAGGATGTGTTAGTTATCACTGGTGACTGGAATGCAAAAGTTGGAAACAAAGAAGAATCACTGGTAATTGGAAAATTTGGCCTTGGTGACAGAAATAATGCTGGAAGTCGCATGGTAGAATTTTGCAAGACCAACGCCTTATTCATTGCAAACATCTTTTTTCAGCAACACAAATGGCAGCTGTACACGTAGACTTCACCAGATGGAACACACAGGAATCAGATTGACTACATCTGTGGCAAGA
>NW_006922294.1:11890-32672 GCF_000298275.1 Orycteropus afer afer
ATGTTTACTTGTGTTTTATTGACTATGCAAAGGCATTTGATTGTGTGGATCATGACAAAGTATGGATAACATTGAGAAGAATGGGAATTCCTGAACATTTGATTGTACTCATGAGGAACCTGTACCTTGACCAGGAGGCTGTCATTCGAATGGAACTAGGGGACCCTACATAGTTTAAAATCAAGATGGGAGTGTGTCAGGGTTGTATCTTTTCCCCATACTTATTCAATCTATATGCTGAGCAAATAATCCAAGAAGCTGGACTATATGAAGAAAAACATGTTATCACGATTGGAGGAAGAATCATTAACAACCTGAGATACACAGACGATATAACTTTGCTTGCTGAAAGTGAGGATGACTTGAGGCCCTTAGTGATGAAGTTGAAGAATACACTCTGCAGTATGGATTACATCTCAATATAAAGAAAACAAAAATCCTCACAATGGGACTTATGAGCAGCATCACAATAAATGGAGCGAAGATTGAGATTGTCAAAGAATGCATGTTACTTGGTTCTACAATCGCTGCCAATGGAAGCAGCAGTCAGGACATTAGATGATGTGTAGCACTGAGAAGGTCACCCACGAAGGAACTCTTTCAAGTGCTGAGGAGCAAGGATGTCTCCTTGGGGACTAAGGTGTGCCTGACACAAGCCATGATATTTCCAATCGCCTTGTATGCATGTGAGAGCTGGACAATGAATAAGGAAGACTGAAGAGGAGTTGATGCTTTTTAGCTGTGGTGCTGGTGAAGAATGCTAAAAGTACCATGGACTGCTAAAAGAGCTAACAGATCTGTCCTGGAGGAAGTACAGCCAGAATGTTCCTTGAAAGCGAGAATGGCCAGACTTTGTCTCACCTACTTAGGTCATGTTGTCAGAAGGGACCATTCCATGGAGAAGGATGTCATGCTTGGTATGGTGGAGGGTCGATGAAAGAGGGGAAGGCCTTCAATGAGATGGATTGACACGGTGGCTGTGATGATGGGCTCAAGTATAGCAGGGATCATGGAGCTGGCACAGAATCAGGCAGTGTTTTGTTCTGTGGTGCATAGGGTCACTATGAGTCGGAAATGACTCGATGGTACCTAAGAAGAAGAAGAACAACAACAATTCCTTAGTGAGTTGTGTGTCTTGCATCAACCCAAATATATTCTTCCGTTCTGTAGCATTCAATACCAAAAACACTGGTGGCATAGTGTCTAAGGCATTTGACTGCTAACCAGAAGATTGGCAGTTCAAACCCACTGGCCACTCCTCAGAAGAAAGATGGGGCAATCTACTTTTGTAGTGATTCTGCCTTGGAAACCCAAGGATGGGTGGCTATGAGTCGGGTCTGACTCGATGGCAGCAAACTTAGTCACTATCACAATCCGTTTTAGTAAAAATTCTTCAGGAACCTGCTGATACTGACCTACAAACTGAAGTAACTCTTTTACATTATGCCTCCTGGTTTTGATGTTGTTTTGTTAGTGCCATTAGTCGTCTCTAACTCATAGTGACCATATGGACAACAGAATGAAACCCTGCCTGATAGTGTGCCAGTTTCATAATCCTTGCTATACCTCAGCCCATCATTGCAGCCACTGTACCAATCTATCTCTTTGAGGTCCTTCCTCTTTTTTTGTTGAACCTCCTCTTTACTAAGCATGATATCTTTCCAGAGAATGATACCTTTTGACAACATTACCAAAGTAGGTGAGACAAAGTTTGGCCATTCTTACTTCCAAGGAGCATTCCAGATCCACTTCTTCCAGAACAGATCTGTTCATTCTAGCAGTCCATGATACTCTCAGTTTTCTTTACCAACAATACAACTCAAAAGCATCAACTCTTCTTTGGCTTCTCTTATTCATTGTTCAGCTTTCACATGCATGTGAGGTGATTGAAAATACCATGGCTTGGTTTAAGTGCACCTTAGTCTTCAGTGAGATGTCTTTGCTCTTTAGACCTTTAAAGAGGTCTCTTGCAACAGATTTTCCCAGTGCAATACATCATCTGATTTCTTGACTGCTTTTTCCTTGGATGTTCATTGTGGATCCAAGTAAAATGAAATCCCTGACAACATCAACCTTTTCTCCATTTATTGTGATGCTGCTTATTGGTCCAGTTGTGAGGATTATAATTTTCTTTAGGATGAGGTGTAATCCATACTGGAGACTAATCTTTAATCTTCATCAGTAAGTGCTTCAAGTCATCTTCTTTTCAGCAAGCAAGGTTGTGTTGTCTGCATATCACAGGTTGTTAATGAGTCTTCCTCCAATCTTGATGCCACTTTCTTCTTCATATAGTCCAGCTTCTTGGCATATTTGCTCAGAATACAGATTGAATAACTATGGTGTGTTAGGCTGAGTTCACTACAGAAGCAAAACCAGTAAAACTTATATAAAGCTCTAAAGAGAGAGAGAGAATTTATCTTAGGAAAATGGCTCATACAGTTATAGAGGCTGGCAAGTCCCAAGTTCCTGGATCAAACATCAAGCTGGAGGCTTTTTCTGATTCATGTAGCTGCAAGGGCTGATGAACTTAAGATTGGCAGGAAGTATAATGGCTGTTGACTTTGGCAGATTCCCTTTCAACTGATTGGCTGCTCAACGTATACACATCCAATCTCATCATGGGAATAACCACATCACAACTGCTTAAACCACTCAGAATCATGGTGCAGCCAAGTTGGCACACAACTGTAACTATCACAGTCCTTTCCTTGTCAACTTGACAGTTGTACACATTTCTTTAACCACATATAATCTCTAAATAAGGACAATTATAAAGTCATAGTTGCCCCAGCATAATACAACTAATGCATGTACAATGGAAAGTACATTAACCATGTTTACATTTTATAGTTCATAACTGAAGAAAGCAAAAATTCCAGGGGTGGAATTGTGGTAGTTAAGGTTATGTGTCAACTTGGTTGGGCCTGGTTTTGAGTGGCTGAGCAGCTGGATGTAGTTACTCCCCATGATGAGATTGGTGATCAACTCCATGGTGGAATCTACTGGAACAATTGAGTAGTTGCCTTAGGGATGTGATCTACTTCCAGTATATAAGGAAAAGTTTTCAGAAAGGTCTCTGCACCTTTTTGGAATGCTTGGATCCTGCATGTAGGCAAGACTTCATTTAGCAGCCTACCATGTTTTCTGCTAACCTTGGGAATGTTTCTGGACTTAACTAGTGTCCTGCCATATTATTTGGTAACATTGGGACCATGCCATTTTATTTGTCAACCTTGGGTTGTTAGCCTCAGCATTCAGTGGCTGCCTGAGTGAAGATACACCTCTAGCTCCAGTGGGCTGGGGCAAGTGGCAGAGCTGAAGACCAAGGTCAAGGGGTTTCATCCAGTCCCTAGAGCTGGCACTTTTGCTAGAGCTTGGACTTCTAGCCTCCAAAACTGTAAGAAAATAAACTCTTGTTTGTTAAAGCCATCCCATTTGTGGTATCTTGTGTTAGAGTGGCACTAGTAATAACCCAGAAGATGAGCTGGGCACAGGGGTTTTGGAACAGCTTTAAGGGGGGCAGGAAGGTGAGCCAGATGCGGAGGTTTTGGGGCAGCTTTAAGGGTGGCATGGAAGGCAAGCTGGGTGTGGGGTTTGGAACAGCATTAAGGGAGGCCAGTAAATGAGCAGAGTGGTTTCAAACAGCTAAGGGAGATGAACTTGTCTGTCATTTTGTTGTCCTGTGGTGATTTATGTGTTGCTGTGAAGCTGGAGGCTATGCTGCCAGTGTTGCAAATGCCAGCAGGGTTCCCCATAGTGGACAGGTTTCAGTGGAGCTTTCAGACTAGGACAGACTCAGAAGAAGGAAGAGGCCATCTACTTCTCAAAGAATTGGCCAATGGAAACCTTATGACTAGCAGTGAAACACTGTCTGATATATTACTGGAAAACTTTATGAATGGTCCTGAAACATTGTCTGATATAGTGCCAGAAGAAGAGCCCCTCAGGTCAGAAATCACTCAAAATACAACTGGAGAGGAGCAGCCTCCTCAGAGTAGAACTGGCCTTAATGATATGGATGGAGTTAAGATTTTGAGACCTACAATTGGTGATGTGGCACAACTCAAAATGAGAAGAAACACTTGTAAACATCCATTAATAATTAGAACATAGAATGTGTGAAGTATGAATCTAAGAAAATTGGAAGTTGTCTAAAATGAAATGGAACACATAAAGATCGATATCTTAGGTATTAGTGAACTGAAATGAACTGGTTTTGGTCATTTTGAATCAGACAACCACATGATCTACTATGCTGGGAATGAAAATTTGAAGAGGAATGGCTTGGTATTCATTGTCACGAAGAATGTTTCAAAATCTATCCTGAAGTGCAATGCTGTCAGTGATAGGATAATATCTGTATGTGTACAAAGAACCAGTTGTTACTACTATTATTCAAGTTTACAAACCAACTACAAAAGCCAAAGATGAGATAATTGAAGATTTCTGTCAACTTCTGCAGTCTGACATTGAGCGAACATGCAATCAAGATGTGTTGCTTATCACTGGTGATTGGAATGCAAAAGTTGGGAATAAAGAAGAATCACCAGTAGTTGGAACATATGGCCTTGGTGATAGAAAGAATGCTGGAAATCGCACGATAGAATTCTGTAAGACCAATGACTTACTCATTGCAAATATCTTTTTCCAGCAACAAAAAGTGGCCATGCACGTGGATTTCACAAGATGGAATACACAGAAATGAGACAGACTACATCTGTGGCAAGAGGCAATGGAGAAGCTCAATATCTTCAGCCAAAACAAGGCCAGGAGCTGATTGTGGAACAGACCATCAACTTCTCATATGCAAGTTCAAGTGGAAGCTGAAGACAATTAAAAGAAATCCATGAGAGCCAAAATATGACCTTGATAATATCTCTCCTGAATTTACAAACCATCTAAAGAATAGAATTGATGCATTGAACACCAATAACCAAAAACCAGAGGAGTTGTGGGATGACATCAAGAACATCATCCATGAAGAAAGCAAAAGACCATTAAAAAGACAAGAAAGGAAGAAAAGACAAAAATGAATGTCAGGAGAGACTCTGAAACTTGCCCTTGAATAGAGAGTAGCTAAAGCAAATGAAAGGAATGGCAAGATAAAAGAGCTGAACAGAGGATTTCAAAGAGCAGCTCGAGAAGACAAAGTCAGTTATTACAATGAAATGTGGAAAGACCTGGAGTTAGAAAGCCAAAAGGGAAGAACACTCTCTGCATTTCTCAAGCTTAAAGAACTGAAGAACAAATTTAAGCCTCAAGTTGCAATATTGAAAGATTCTGTGGGCAATATATTGAATGATGCAGAAAACATCAAAAGAAGATGGATGGAATACAAAGAGTCACTGTACTGAAAAGAATTGGTTGATGTTCATCCATTTAATGAGGTGGCATATGATCAAGAATCAATGGTATTGAAGGAAGAAGTCAAAGTTGCACTGAAGGAATTGATGGAATGCTCACTCAGCTGTTTCAACAAATGGATTCCGTGATGGAGACACTCACTCAGCTATGTGAATAGATTTGGAAGGCAGGTACCTGGCCAACTGACTGGAGGAGATCCATATTTGTGCCCATTCCAAAGAAAGGTGATCCCATAGAATATGGAAATTATCAAACAATGTTATTAATATCACATGCAAGTAAAATCTTACTGAAGATAATTCAAGAACAGCTGCAGCAGTATATTGACAGAGAACTTACAGGAATGCAAGCTGGATTCAGAAGAGGACATGAAACGAGGGATATCATTGCTGATGTCAGATGGATCTTGGCTCAAAGCAAAGAATGCCAGAAAGATGTTCACTTTTGTTTTATTGACTCTGCAAAAGCATTTGATTGTGTGGATCATAACAAATTATGGATAACATTTAGAAGAATGTGAATTCCAGAATACTTACCTGCAGTCATGAGGAACCTCTAAACAGACCAGGAGGCTGTCATTTGAACAGAACAAGGTAGACTGCATTATTTAAAATCAGTAAGGGAGTGCATCAGGGTTGTATCCTTTCACCATGCTTACTCAGTCTGTATGCTGAGCAAATAATCTGAGAAGCTAGATTATATGAAGAAGAATGTGACATCAGAATTGGAGGAAGACTCATTAACAATCTGCCACATGCAGATGACACAACTTTGTTTGCTGAAAGTGAGGATGACTTGATGCACTTACTGATAAAGATTGAAGACTACAGTCAGCAGTATGGATTACATCTCAACAATGAAAACAAAATCCTCACAACTGGACCAATAAGCAGCATCATGATAAATGGAGAAAAGATTGAAATTGTCAAGGACTTCAAATTATTTGGTTCTACAATCAACACCAATGGAAGCAGTTAAGTCAAGACATCAGATAATGTATTGCATTGGGCAAATCTGCTGTAAAAGTCCTCTTTCAAGTGCTGAAGAGCAAAGATATCTCCTTGAAGACTAAGGTGTGTCTAAACCAGCCATGGTATTTTTTTTTATCGCTTCTTATACATGTGTGAGCTGGACAATGAATACAGAAGACCAAAGAAGAGTTGATGCTTTTGAGTTGTGGTGTTGGTGAAGAATACTGAAAGTATCATGGACTACTAAAAGAACTAACAAATCTGTTCTGGAAAAGTGCAGCTGGAATCCTCCTTTGGATGTGAGAATGGCCTGACTTTGTCTCACCTACTTTGATCATGTTATCAGAAGGGACCATTCCCTGGAGAAAGATGTCATGCTTGGTAAAGTGAAGGGTCAGCAAAAAAGGGAAGGCCCTCAACAAGAATGGATTGACAGTGGCTGCAATGATGGGCTCAGGTACAACAAGGACTGTGAGGCTGGCACAGGACTGGGCAGTGTTTCATTCTGTTGTACATAAGATTTCTGTGAGTTGGAGCCAACTTGATAGCACCTAACAACAGCAACAGGAATTGATGAATTCAGATTTTTCAACAAATGTATGCAGCATTGGAAGCACTTACTCATTTATGCCAGGAAATTTGACAGCTACCTGGCCAAGTGACTGGAAGAGATCAATAGAAAGGTGATCCAACAGAATGTGGAAATATTGAACAATATTATTACTATAACATTCAAGTAAAATCTTGCTGAAGATAATTCAATAATTGTGGCAGCAGTGTATTTACAGGGAACTTCCAGAAATTCAAGCTGGATTCAGAAGAGAATGTGGACCTATGCATGTCATTGCTGACTTCAGAGGGATCTTAGCTGAAAGCAAAGAATTCCAGAAAGATGTCTTCCTGTGTTTTATTGACTATGCAAAGGCATTTGACTGTGCGGTTCTTAACAAATTATGGATAACATTGCAAAGAATGGGAATTCCAGAACACTTAGTTGTGCTCATGAGGAAATTGTACATTGGCCAGAATGCTGTTGTTCAAGTAGAACAAGGGGATACTGCATAATCTATAATCGGGAATGGAATGCATCAGGGTTATATCCTTTTACCATGCTTATTCAATCTGTATGCTGAGCAAATAATCCAAGAAGGTGGACTACATGAAAAAGAACGTGGCATCAAGATTGGAGGAAGAACCATTAACAACCTGTAATATACAGATGATATAACCTTCTTTGCTGAAAGTGAAGATGACTTGAAGCACTTACTGATGAAGATCAAAGACTGCAGTTTTCAGTATGGATTAAACCTCCACATACAGAGAACAAAAATCCTGACAACTGGACCAGTAAGCAACATCGTGATAAATGGAGAAAAGATTGAAGTTGTCAGGGATTTCATTTTACTGGGATCCACAATCAACACCCCTGTAAGTAGCAGTCAAGAAATCAGAGGTTGTGATGCACCGGGAAAATCTGCTGCAACAGATCTCTTTGAAGTGTTGAAGAGTAACGATGTCACTTTGTGAACTTAAGAGTGCCTAATGCAAGCCATGGCCTTTTCAATCACTTCATATGCATGTGAAAGCTGGACAATGAATAAGAAAGAGAGAAGAGTTTATGCCTTTCAATTGTGGTGTCAGCAAAGAATACTGAAAAT
Organism: Orycteropus afer afer; assembly: GCF_000298275.1. Taxonomy (NCBI): domain Eukaryota; kingdom Metazoa; phylum Chordata; class Mammalia; order Tubulidentata; family Orycteropodidae; genus Orycteropus; species Orycteropus afer. Next base: position 19,884 of record NW_006922294.1, read on the forward strand.
ACCATGGACTGCCAGAAGAACTAACAAATCTGTCCTGGACGAAGTGCAGCCAAATGCTCCTTGGAAGTGAGAATGGGCAGCCTTCACCTCATGCACTTTGACCATGTTGTCAGAAGGGACCATCCTCCAGAGAAGAATGTCATGCTTGGTAAAGTAGAGGGTCAGGGAAGAAGGGTAAGATTCTCATTGAGATGGATTGGCACAGTGGCTGCAATGATGGGCTCAAACATAACAAGGATTATGAGGATGGTGCAGGACCAGGCAGTGTTTCATTCTGTTGTACATAGGGTCACTCTGAGTCACCTCAACAGCACCTAACAACATAACAACTACAAAAAACAAAACAAAACAAAACCAAAAAAAAACCCAAACTCAGTGCTGTCGAGTTGGATCCAACTCATAGTAACCCCTCCTTGCATTTCACTTGCAGTATCACTACAGAAATAGATTGCCTAATCTTCCTTCTGAGGAGTGGCTAGTGGGTTTGAACTGCCAGCTTTTTGGTTAGCAGTCAAATGCCTTAGACACTATGCCACCAGAGCTCCTAACATAGCAACAACAATCTGAAATTAAGACATACACCAGAGCAAAAATTGGCAGCTTTTTTCTGTAAAGGGCCAGGTACAGTCATTCTCAATTCCTCAAGTCTGCTATTGTAACACTTAAACAGTCATAGACAATATGTAAATAAATAAATAGCTATCACTGTATTCCAGTAAAACTTATTTACAAAAAGGAAGGAGGCTGAATTTGGTCTTCTGATCAACACTTGTCTGAGTGCTACTACATTTTACAGAGCTAAATAATTACTCATATTCCTTACTTTACACAAGAAGTTGCCATGAGTGGAATTAACGCAACCTCAACTGATATACTCATATCTGTTTTCATTCTGCACATATTGACTTACTGATGAATATTAGGAAGTTTGCAACTTGAACACTTCCTGCTGAGTTGTTTTACAATATTGCTGGCAATACTGTGTGCCGTTTCATCTTCAACCACAGGATTGTAGCAGGACAAGGTGCATCTGAAATGCTAAAGCATGATCCTATGTGCTGAGAAGCATAAAACACATGACTTCACAAACACCATTTGTAGTGTGGCAACAGCTTGTATCCACACACAGAAATTCTGATAGTCTGTTTTGTACATTTCTCATCCAAAAAAAAAAAAAAGCATGGTGCATTTGTAATTAATGTTATATTGAATATATGGCTGATAGGAGACTTCCATTTTGACTAGGCATCAATGAAAAAAATTTTACAAATCTGGAAATTGGAATTTCTTTCCCCAGGTTGACTTCTGGTTCTCTACATCTCTCAAACCTTGTTTCTCCTCACCAGATCCTTCTGGTGCTAGATTCTATGTGACCCAGTCACAGAACGATATAAACTCTGGCCCTATCCTTTCCTATCACTCCACTGGGTGGATTGAAGTCATGGGCAGTAGGAATATTACTGGAAGTCATTCCAACACCAGCATACTTACCAATAATCCAGCTATCAATATTTATTTCCTATGGATTTGGTAGCTTAAAACAACATACATTTAGTTGTAAAGTTATAGGGTCAGAAGTCTGAAATAAATTTTACTGTGTGTTAGCAAGGCCCACTTCCTCCTGAGGCTCTACGGGGAATGTTTCCTTGCCTTTTCCAACCTCTAGGGCTTTGCTCCTTGCATTCATGGGCTCTTGGTCCTCTATCTTTGAAGTCAACAAATAGCAAATTGCTTCACTGGTCACTTTGCCTTCTTTTTCTCTGTAAAATCTCCCTCAACCTTCCTCTTCTCATGACACTTGTAATTGCATTTAAATCCCACCTAGACAATCTAGGATAATCTCAACTCAAGATCCTTAATTTATTCCCATCTGGAAAGTTTCATGTGCCATATATGGTAATGTTCACAAATTTCAAAGACTAGAACCTGGGTATCTTTGGAGATCCTTATGCAGTCTCTTGCACAATTTAAGCTGTGTAACCACTTTTATGTCTGACACATACCCAAACTAATGTATATCCAATTAAAACTCCCATTAAGTGGATTCCAAAGATGCCTGCAACCACTGCACCACTGTTTGACCCAAGCGAAGGTATGACTGAGAAGTCAAAGCAGAAAGAGACCACAGTTTTAACTAATTATAGTTAAAACATATTACTTTGTAAGTTTTACAAAATCTAGCACATTGACTGCTAACAAGAAGGCTGGTGGTTCAAATCCACCAGCCACTCCTCGGAAGGAAGATGGGGCAATCTACTTCCGTAGTGATACTGCCTCAGAAACCCAAGGAGGGGTCGTTATGAGTCAGTCCGACTTGACGGCACATAACAACAACAACAACAACAGTTACATTAACTCATTTAACTCTCACAACTCTACTACATTTTATAGATTTGGAACCTTAGTTTCAAAGGCATCACCAGGGTCCTGGGCAAGATCTTGAAGGGACCATGCAAAAAAAAAAAAAAAAGAACTTAAACTTCATTAGTTTCAGGTAAATCCACCTCTAATCCATATGCTACCTCTGCAGGACTTTTTTCAATTTAAGCCTTATATCTAAGTGTGGATAAAAAACAATTTCTGTTAACTTGGTAATGTGGGGTAGAGTTATTTTGAGAGAGGCTGGCAGAGAAAGCAGGTGGGGAAGGGGAATTTCCTAGTCCAAATTGCCCAGTGGTCCTCAACCCTGGGTACACATTAGCATCACTTGGAAAAATATTTTTCCATTTTTTTTTTCCAAAATGACAATATTTTGGGAGAAGCCTGATATATTTTTAATACCATAGGAAATAGGTTGTTCTACTAAATCTTTTTCCCAAAATACTTAAGTGAGTGAGGTTGCACGAACCAGCAAACCCTACAGTTGGTGGTTACAGGACAGAGTCCAGCCCTGTCCAACTATAATATCTCCTCTAGCCTTGGGAAGACTGTTGTTGTTGTTGTTATGTGCCGTCGAGTCGGCCCCGACTCATAGCGACCCCTCCTTGGGTTGCCGAGGCAGTATCACTACGGAAGTAGGATTGCCCAACCTTCCTTCTGAGGAGTGGCTGGTGGGTTTGAACCGCCAGCCGTCTGGTTAGCAGGCAAGTGTCTTAGCCACTATGCCACCAGAGCTCCCTGGGAACACTGTACATAAGACAAATCTTATCTAAACAAAAGTGTTTAAAATGACTCAGAACCATTTGAATTGCTCATGTATGTGGACATGCCATAAGCTTTTCAATTTAAAACTACAGTTATATTTCCTCAGTTACAAGACTCCAATAAAATTTAAGATCCAGCATTAATTTGTCCAAGTTTTTCAAGTTAAAATAATACTAAATTAAATGAACACATAGAATATAATCCAAAACCAAACTCACTGCCATTGAGTTGGATCAGACTCATAGTGACCTGTCCTTGGGTTTCCGAGACAGTACCCACCAGCCACTCCTCAGAAGAAAAGTTGGGCAATCTACGTCTGTAGTGATACTGCCTCAGAAACCCAAGGAGGGGTCGCTATGAGTTGGGTCCTACTCTACGGCACATAACAACAACATCCCTATGGAGGTAGATTGCCCAATCTTCCTTCCAAGGAGTGGCAGGTGGGTTTGAACCGCCATCCTTCTAGTTAGAAGTGAAATCCCTTAGGCACTAATATAGATACATTTTACTTTTATAAAATACAAATGTGACAAAATGTACACCTTAGACTTTGGATATGAAGTAACTTAAATGAGGACTGTATTTTGACTTTCCTATGGCCATTGCTTTACACAAAATCAGCAGCAAAGTGAATCTTGAAAAAAAAAACTATCAATCAAAAACTTTCCAAGGAAAGTGAACCTTGAAAAAAAATCTATCAATCAAAAACTTTCCAAGAAAAGCGAATCTTAAAAAAAAAAAAAAATCTATCAATCAAAAACTTTCCAAGGATTAAAGTATGTGCATTGTAGGTGATTCATATATGTAGATAGAAATTCAAGTTTTTCCAACCCACACTATTATACAGGAAGTTAAACTAAGTTTTCTATGTTGGACCTCTGGAGTGGAGAGGGGAAAATAATAATAGCTATAAACCATACCAAACCAAATTCATTGCTATCGAGTCAATTCCAACTCATAGCGACTCCTCCTTGGGATTCCAAGGCAGTGTCTCTATGGAAGTAGATTGTCCAGTCTTCCTTCAGAGGAGTGGCTAGTGGCTTTGAACTGCCAGCCTTCTAGTCAGTAGTCAAATGCTTTTAGGCACTAAGCCAGCAGAGCTCCAATAATAACTGCAGCTACCATTTCTTTGAAGACTGACTTGGCCAGACAGTGTGTCAAGCACTTTGGTTACATTTACTCATTTAGTCTTCCAAAAAATTGTATTATATTTCGAAGACGGAAACTTCAGTTTCTGCAGTTCAGTGAATTGTTTAGTATGGCCTTTCTAGCCATAGTCCTCCATTTTGTGATGTATTGTATCCTAGCCTCTTCACCTGTTAAGAGTGGAATGTATCTTGAGTCCTACCTTGCCGGAGCGTGTGACTCAAGTCAGCACCCTTAGTTTCCTTCAGGGTATATTTGTGAATGTTCTGGGAAAGTTCATTCTTTCTTGCTGCAGATCTTGCATTTGGTTTGTCCTCATCTCACCTCCGGACTTGAGACAACAGTTTGTCATCTGATCCGCCAATCTGGGTTCACCAGCCCCTGCAACTACGTGAGTGAGAAGAATCCTCCAGACCTACTCCTGACCCACAGATTTGGGACTTTGCAACTTCCCTGCCTCCACCACAACATGAGCCATTACCTTGACAGTGTGTGAGTTCTGTGAAAGTTACAGGGAAATAAGGAACCCTTAGATGGGAGGGAAAGTACTGAAAGGAGAAAGAGGAGGAGGAGGAGGAGTTGATGCTAGACATAATGGAGTAGTACAGCAGTTTGGAAAAGTTGGGCATTCCTCTACCTCATAGGAACCAGCCTTGTGCTGATCCTTTAAAAGAAATGATTTCAGCAGTTGCTGACAGAATGGTGGGGTTTACTGCCAATAAAATGGCCCAGACTCACTGGAATATGTGGTTTTGGGAAATAGAGGATAAATGGGAAAATAAGAAACCTTTGGTCTTGGGTGGGATAAAAACACCCATGGATTGAAGCAGCTGTTACATTGCAATCAGTTACCCAAGACAAAAGCTACTCATGGAATTTAGATGGGTAGACGTAACTCCTGAGGGATTGGCTATTTGGATGTATATGGAAATATAGAGTGATAAAGAAAGTAGGAGCTCTGGTAGCATAGTGGCTAAAGCACTTGACTGCTAACCAGAAGGCTGGCGGTTCAAACCCACCAGCCACTCCTCGGAAGGAAGGTTGGGCATTCCTACTTCCGTAGTGATACTGCCTCGGAAACCCAAGGAGGGGTCGCTATGAGTCGGGGCCGACTCGATGGCACATAACAACAACAACAACAAAGAAAGAACAAACGTACAACTTCTTGGTTGTTATTATGAACAATAGCTGCAATGGCCAGGAAAAAGAATGCAGGGTTGGGTTGTAGCACTGAACCAAGGCCAGATCCAGTCCAATCAGAGCTATGATCACTAGACTTAGGACTTACCTGGAAAGGAAAAATTGTGTTGGAACAAAAGGCAGTACAACTATGACTGCTGGTCACCAAGAAATTAGTCCAGGAAGGGATCAGGCAAAAGCAAGAAAGTATTAAAACTACCACTCATCTGTTATTTTGTCATACTATGGTGGCTTCCACATTGTTGTTTGGCTGGAGGTTATGCCACAAATATTTAATTTACCAGCAGGGTCACCTATGGTGGACAGGCTTCAGTGGAGCTTGCAGACTAAGACAGACTCAGAAGAAGGAAGGGGCCATCCACTTCTCAAATAATTGGCCAGTGAAAACCTTGGCCAATGAATAATAGTGAAATGCTGTCTGACATATTACTGGAAATTTTTGTGAATAGCCCTGAAACATTGTCTGATATAATGCCAGAAGATGAGCCCATCAGGTCAGAAGGCACTCAGAATTTGACAGGAGAAGAGCTGCTTCCTCAAAGTAGAGTCAACCTTAATGACATGCATGGAGTAAAACTTTTGGGACCTCCATTTCCTGATGTGGCATGACTCAAAATGGGAAGAAACAGCTGGAAACATCCATTAATAATTGGAACATGGGATGTACAAAGTATAAATCTAGGAAAATTGGAAGTTATCAAGCATGAAATGGAAAGCATAAATATGATAGCCTAGGCATTAGTAGGGTGAAATGGACTGGTTTTGGCATTTTGAATCAGACAGCTATATGATCTATGTCAGGAATGACAAATTGAAGAGAAACAGTTTGGCATTCATTGTATTTCAAGATCTATATAGAGGTACAATGTTGTTAATGATAGGATAATATCCACATGCCTACAAGGAGCTCTGGTGGCATTGTGCCTAAGGCATTTGACTGCTAACCAGAAGGCTGGCAGTTCAAACCCACCAGCCACTTCTCAGAAGGAAGATTGTGCAATCTATTTCTGTAGAGAAACCACCTTGGAAATACAAGGAGGGGTCACTAAGAGTGGGAACCAACTAGATGACAGTGAGTTTAGTTGAGTTTACAAGGAAGACCAGTTAGTACCAAAGATGAAAAAAGTCAAAGATGAAGAAATTGAAGATTTTTACCACCTCCTGCAGTCTGAAATTGACCAAACATGCAATCATGATTTATTATTGATTATTACTGATGATTGGAATGTGAAAGTTGGAAGCAAAGAAGAATAACTGGTCGTTGGAAAATATGGCCTTGCTGGAGATTACATGATAGAATTTTTCAAGACCGAAGACTTATTTACTGCAAACACCTTTTTTCAACAACATAAATGGCAGCTATTCATGTGGACTTTGCCAGATGGAATACACAGGAATCAGATCAACTGCAACTGTGCAAAGAGGTGATGGAGATGCTCAATATCTTCAGCCAAAACAAGGCCAGAAGCTGACTGTGGAACAGACTATCAACTGCTCATATGCAAGTTCAAGTGGAAGCTGAAGACAATTAATACAAGTCCACAAGAGCCAAATATGACCTTGATTATATCCTTCCTGAATTTACAGACCATCTGAAGAATAGATTTGACGCATTGAACACCAGTGACCAAAAACCAGAGGAATTGTAGGATGACATCAAAAATGTCATCCATGAAGAAAGCAAGGGGTCATCAAAAAGACATGAAAGAAAGAAAAGACCAAAGTGGATGTCAGAAGAGACTGTTAAACTTGCTCTGGGACAGAGAGTAGCTAAAGCAAATGGAAGAAATGACAGGATAAAAGAGCTGAACATAAGATTTCAAAGAGCAATTTGAGAAGACAAAGTCAATTATTATAATGAAATGTGCAAAGACCTGAAGTTAGAAAACCAAATGGGAAGAACACACTTGGCATTTCTCAAGCTAAAAGAACTGAAGAAAAATTCAAGTTTCAAGTTGCAATACTGAAAAATTCTATGGGTAAAATATTGAATGATGCAGGAAGCCTCAAAAGAAGATTGAAGGAATACACAGTGTCAGAATACAAAAAAAGAATTGGTTGGGATTCATCTATTTCAGGAGGTGACATATGATCAAGAACGAATGGTTTTGAAGGAAGAAGTCAAAACTGCCCTGAAAGAATTGGCAGAAAATAAGGCTCCAGGAATTGATGAAATAACCATTGAGATGTTTCAACAAATGGATCCTGCACTAGAGGCACTTACTCATCTATGCCAGGAAATGTGGAAGACAGTTACTTGGCCAACTGACTGGAAGAGATCCATGTTTGTACCCATTCCAAAGAAAGGTGATACAAAGAATGTGGAAATTAACAAACAATATCATACACAAGTGAAATCTTGCTAAACATAATTCAAAAACGGTTGCATAGAATATTCATAGAGAACTTCCAGAAGTGCAGACTGGATTCAGAAGAGGGCGTGGAATGAGGGATCTCAATGCTGATGTCAGATGGATCTTGGCTGAAAGCAAAGAATACCAGAAAAATGTTTACTTGTGTTTCATTGACCATGCAAAAACATTCACCTCTGTGGAGCATAACAAATTATGGATAACATTGAGTAGAGTGGGAATTCTAGAACAGTTAATTGTGCTCGGGAGGAACCTGTACATGGACCAGGAGGCTGTCATTCAAAGAGAACATGGGGATACTGCCTGGTTTAAAATCAGGAAAGGAGTGAGTCAAGTTTGTATCCGTTCACCATATTTATTCAATCTGTATGCTGAGCAAATAATCCAAAAAGCTGGATTACATGAAAAAGAACTTGACATCATGGTTGGGGGAAGACTCATTAACAACCTCTGATATGCAGATGACCCAACCTTCCTTGTTGAAAGTGAGGATGACTTGAAGCACTTACTGATGAAGGTTAAAGACTGTAGTTTTCAGTATGGATTAAACCTCAACATAAAGAAAATAAAAATCATCACAACTGGACCAGCAAGCAGCATTATGATAAATGGAGAAAACATTGAAATTATCAAAGATTTTATATTACCTGGTTCTACAATCAACACCAATGGAAGCAGCTGGCAAGAAATCAGACGATGTATTGCACTGGGCAAATCTACTGCAAAAGACCTCTTTCAAGTGCTGAGGAGCAAAGATGTCTCTTTGAAAACTCCAGTGCACCTAACCCAAGCATGGTATTTTCAATTGCCTCACATGCATGTAAAAGGTGGACAAAGAAGAAGGAAGACTGAAGAAGAGTTGATGCTTTTGAATGTGGTGTTCAATGTGGCAAAGAAATGAAAGTACCATGGACTGCCAGAAGAATTAAACGTGTCCTGGAAGAAGTGCAGCCGGAATATGTCTTAGAAGTGAGAATGGCCAGACTTCATCTCACCTACTTTGGCCATGTTGTCAGTAGGGACCATTCCCTGGGGAAGGATATCATGCAAGGTAAAGTGAAAGGTCAGCAAAAAAGGGGAAGCCTGTCAATGAGCTGTATTTACACAGTGGCTGCAATGACAGGCTCAGGTATAGCAGGGATTGTGAGGCTGGTGCAGGACCAGGCAGTGTTTCATTCTGTCATACACAGGGTCACTTTGAGTCAGAGCTGACTGGCAAACCCCTAAAAGCAACAACAATGTGATTAATGAAAATAAAGACCGGAGACATAAAGATGAGAATCTTTCTCAAACACAAAGGGAAAAAGTGAAAGGAAGATTAAATTATAATTAAGAAAAACTCTGTGTAGCTAACAAGGGAGGGGACGATCAGCAGCAGCTGTGTTACAATCACTGATTTTGATCAACACTGTCATCTTTTGTTATGTTTTGTTATGATGAGCAGTATTCCACTCAACAATGTTTAATGACATTTTTTCAGAATATAATTCCATAATGTTTATGGAGAATCCAACAGAACATATAATGGAGAAAACAGATACTTCTCAATTACATTTTTTTTTTTTTTGATCACTGTCGTATGACAAGGCAGAGGGTATTCAATCAAAACTATAGGAATTAAAGTACCATAGAAACATGTCAGGCAGCTAATTAATAATATTATATTTCTTTTTCTGGATTTTGTGAATGGGTGCTTTGTATCAGCTTTGAAAAGTTTGTCAGTTGTTATAATTTCTTTTTATATTTTAAATAAACATTCACTGTGTGTGCCTAAGGCATTTGACTGCTAACCAGAAGGCTGGCAGTTCAAACACACCAGCCACTCCTCAGAAGGAAGATTGGTCAATTTACTTCCATAGGGATACCGGCTCGGAAACCCAAGGAGGAGTTGCTGTGAGTTGAATCAACTTGATGGCAGTGAGTTTGGTTTGTGTGTGTGTGTGTGTGTGTGTGTGTGTACTCACTGCCATGGAGTTGGATCCAACTCGTAAACCCCCTTGGGTTTCTGAGGCAATATCACTGCAGAAGTAGATTGCCTAACTTTCCTTCTGAAGAGTAGCTGGTGGGTTTGAACCGCCAGCCTTCTGGTTAGCAGTCAAATGCCTTAGGCACATATCTAATATTCTGTTTCTGCATCTAATTGTCTATATGCTTTTGTATTCATTTGACGTCAATTTATGTTGTTGTTGTTTTGTGCCATCAAGTTGGACCCGACTCATAATGACCCCTCCTTGGGTTTCTGAGGCAATATCACTACGGAAGTAGATTGTCCCATCTTCCTTCCTAGGAGTGGTTGATGGGTTTGAACCTCCAGCCTTCTGGTTAGCAGTCAAGTGCCTTAGGCACACATATTTATAATTTTATTCATTTTATATTAATTTATGTTTTATATTACTCTAATAAAAGGCTAAGTCTCTAGTTTCCTGTTAATGTTGAGGGTAGATGATTGTCATTCATTGGCTATTGGGCCATTTTACATACTTAGGAAAATAAATGAGGTGAAATTTGGGGGAATTAAATTAAATTTTTAAAATCCTTGAGAAGCATCTAGCTTACAATTAATTCAAGTAAACACAAATTGCTTAAGTAATTTTCAAGGCCTTGAAATAATGTCATCAGTGTGATTTAAATATGAGATCAGCTAATGTAAGTAGCAATTAGAATTAGATTTAGCTTGTACATTTGAAGTTATGATGGAAAGTCCTTATGGGGACTTTTTTATTGCACACCAAAAGAAATACGAGAAAGAAAAAGGCGTTATATTTTCCTGTGTTTCTCCTGAGGTGCAATTCTTTGCAAGATCCCCAGGGAGATAAAGGATAGATGAAAATGTGAAAGAAAACTATATAGAGGATTTACTTATTTCAGAATTGCCCATTTTCTTTTTTCCCAACTAGGAATGAATACAGAAGGCTTTATTTAATTTTTAAAGGAATTTTTCTTATTTTTAGAGAAAATGGGGATAAATATACTAATAACTGTAATGAAAAATTTTGTAACCTCATTCAAAGGCCTTTATTCTGAAGAGTCAGATTATGTTTTGATTCTCTTCTAGCTCTGATTTGCTGTTTGGTTCCCTAATAAATAATGGCACTAGTGACCTCGGAGGGATTTGCCGAGCTACACCACTTCAGTATTCAACATCAAGAATTTACTTTCATTTGCAAAATTTGCTCAGATCTCACCCACTTTTGCCTTTACTACCTGTTTTAGTGTCCTAGGGCTGCAGCAAAGTACCACAAAGTGAGTAGCTTATAACAACAGCAATTCATTGTGTCATAATACTGGAGGGTAGTGGTCTAAGTTCAGGGTGCTGGCAGGGCCATGCTCTCTCTCTGAAAGCTTTAGAGGAAGATTCTTTCTAGTCTCTCTCAAGGTTGCTCAGGCATTCCTTGGTTTGCTGCAGCATCATGTCTTCCTTACCTGACCAGCTTCCTCCTGTCTCTCTGAGTCTCTTCTCCTTTATTAGGTTGCCACTCAGATTGGCTTAGGATTCATCCTCTTCCGGTCTGACCTCATGTTTACTGATAACACCTTCAAAGACCCTAATTCCAAACAATGTCAAACTCTCAGATACCAGGGATTAGGGTTCAACATCTGCGTAACACAATCTCAGACTCTCAGAAAGACAGGGTCACAAAAATCCTTGGAGATGATCGGTTTTCCTACCCTTATTTTACAGATGAGACGAGAGGCCCAGAAGGTTCTGGGCTTTCATTGGAGAGGTGGAACCAGAACACAGGTGTGTTGATGAACATCCCTTGGCTTTTCTTGCCATGTTTTCTTATTATCTTTTATGAGCTGGTCCTTAACAATGATTTAGAATCATTGCACCTTAAACCATACTCAACAAAGCATGCCTTTCAGGCAGTCTGATTTTACAGGTAGCCTATTATAAGAAAACTGACTGAGAAAAACAGTCCACTATCCTCTCAGATGTTTCCTAAAACAATTTCTATTAAAAGCAAATAAAATGAAACACAAAGGAATAGTGAAGAAACTTTAAAATAAGAAGTTTCTGATTCATTGGGTTTAACTCTTGGTGAACTGCAGTGGAAGAACTAAAGTTACTTTAAAAGGCAAGTTTTAAAAAACAGTTTATTGAGATATGGGAGCCTTGGTGGCTCAGTGGTTAACATGCTTGGTTGCTAACAAAAATGTCGGCAGTTGGAACTCACTAGTTGCTCTGTGAAAAAAAAGATGTGTACAGCCTTGGAAACCCTATGGGGCAGCTCTACTCTGCTATAGGATTACTCTGAGTCAGAATTGAATCCTTCAAATCCCCCTTTTAGGCCGTTTGTATGCATTAGTGGTCATTTCTCATGCCCGCCTACTCCCATCCCTCAGTCCTAGGTAACTACCAATCAACTTTCTGTCTTTATAGATTTGCCTCTTTGGGACATTTCATATACATGAAATCATATAAGATGGATCTTTTGTGACTTTTTTTCACTTAGCAATAATATTTTTAAGGTTCATCTGTATTATAGTGTGTATCAGTACTTCTTTTCTTTTTTTTTTTTTTTTGTTGCCAAATAATATTGCATTGTATGGACCATATTTGATGTATCTGTTTATCAGTTGATGGACATTTGGGTTGTTTCCATTCTTTGGCTATTAGAATAACGTAGCTGTGAGCATTTGTATACAAATCTTTTTCTGGACATTATCTATCTATCTCATATATATCCAGTTACAATAGGATTCAGCATATATATATGCTGGGAGCTCTGGTAGCGTAGTGCCTAAGGCACTTGACTGCTAACCAGAAGGGTGGCGGTTCAAACCCACCAACCACTCCTTGGAAGGAAGATGGGGCAATCTATTTCTATAGTGATACTGCCTTGGAAACCCAAGGAGGGGTCGCTATGAGTCGGGTGTGACTCGATGGCACATAACAACAACATATATATATATATATATATAT
>NW_006922294.1:32772-42181 GCF_000298275.1 Orycteropus afer afer
ACATACATATATATATCATTATGTATAATATATCAAATACGTATGATATATATATAATATATATTCACATAATATATATATTCAGCCACCATATATGTATCATATATGTATGATATATATAGTTGCTGAATCCTATTGTAACTGGATGTTTAACAATTTTTGGAACTGCCAAATTATTTTGCAAAGTGATTGAGACATTTTACATTCCCATCAGCCATATATGATTGTTCCAATGTCTTTACATCCTCAGAAAAGTGAACTTTTACAATTATAATAGTTTGGCAAAAAATTCAATGAAAAGTTATTACTAAACGTCTACTATGTGAAAGGTCCTATTTGAGGTGCTGTAGTTTTTTTTTTTAATAGTGTTAGTTTATTTGTGGAAACAAATTAGAGCTTTTCTAAAGGGGAAGAGGATTGTATCAGTGAGCGTCCAGTGAGGAGACGGAAACTACGTATTGAAACAGAGAAAACTTAATATGAAGAATTATTAACGAGTAAAATGTGAATAACTATAAAGAGAGGTAAATTAAATGCTAAGGAGCACAGGACTAGCAAATGAAGGGAGCAGCTCCTACATCTGGGGCTGAGAGAGAATATATAAAGAAGGAGCAAAGTTGCAAGAGGGTCCCCTTCCCCAAGGCTGAGATCCAGGTCCCATCCAAGACAGAGTAGTTGTGACCCACTGGATTGTGAAATTCCCTGAGATGCCACAGGCCAGAGCTAGAGAGCTGTGAGCCATCTGTTTGGGTGTCAGTGGGCCCTAGATTATGAGCAGGAAGCTGCCTGCTGGGAATTCCTGTGGGGTGGCCATGGCCTCCTCTGGTTGGATCCAGGATTGAGCCACTCTCTTTCTGGAGGCTGGTTACTCAGTGACCCTATTGTTAGGACACTTTCTCTCATGTCTGCTCTCCACTACCTTCAACCAATAACCAAACCCAATGGAGTCAACTCTGACTCATACTGACCCTATTAGACAGAGTAGAACAGACCTATAAAGCCTCCAAGGCTGTAAATCTTTACAGAAGCAGACTGCCACATAATCCTACCATACAGCAGCTGGAGAGTTTGAACTGCTGACTTTGTGGTTAGCAGCCATGCTCTTAACCACTGCACCACCAGAGCTCCTTTCTACTAGCTTAGGGAAACTTCTTTATCCTCTAGGGTGGTGAAGAGTAAGGTGGGGAATTATTTTCCTTTTTTGTTTGTCCCAAACATTTTGTAAAGATCCTAAGATCTCAATCTATTCTCTTACCCTTAAAGACTTAACCCCCTCTCCCCCAACAAAATCAAACCAGGAAATCCCATAGGACTTATCTGCATTTTGCCTCAATTTATCCCTCCCCAAAGACAATGATGCCTGTGGGACAACATTCTGCTTGAAAAGATTAAGTATAGTAAAAAGCAAATTAATTTCCCAGCCTGTGATGAGTAGTGATAGATCCTAAAATAAATGCCTATTTGAAAGTTCACCAAATACTTAAGATCTAGCAATTAGAAATGTACATTTCATTATCTGTGACATAAATGTACATTGTAACCACTTTCTTTTAAGCAGTTTCTTTTGAACTTTCAACATTTGAATTGGATTCAGAATACAGAGCAAACACATCTCTTAAAAGTGTCAGACATGACAGATTTATTTTTCAGCTCCCATGGAAAAAGTAAACACAACATAAAACACTCATTATGTTTTAGAGGTTAAGAATGTACTTTATGCAATTTATGTGAAAAAAAATTATTGAGTTATATAAATTTGCAGATTACAAATGAGTTACGGTCAATTGGAGATAGTAACAGAGCAGTGATCAGATAGAAGAATTCACGCCCCAAAGTAAAAGACTTCTTGAAACAAGTCTAACTTTCTGAATAATGCATTTGAAAAATCTTGAAACGTCATGCAGAAGGCCTTTCAGAATATGAGAAACGCCCTAATTTCCCTCAGTCACTCTTGTTTGAGTAGCTGAATTAGAGGACAGGTCAGGAAAGTAACAAGTACGACAACAGAAGGAAATGAAGAGCTTTGTAATGGACATGGCCTTTTCTCAATTTACAAAAAGATGGTAGTGTGTTATTTTCTCCTTCATTACTTGCCCTTCCAATTCTTTAAGGAAGAACAAAATAAAACAAAACCTTCTCTCCATGTTTTCTTCTGCAATAATGTCACAGTTCTATTTACCAAATCTTTAAGCACACCCATGATAAGCAGTGAAAATAACTTAGTCCTGTGGTGGCATGAAAGGATCGAGAAACTAGCTGTCTATTTTGATTTTTTTCTATAGCCTCATTCCACATCCTCCCTACTTGAGGGTAGCTGGAAGTATTTGTGCAGTAGTCTATGTTTTCTTTTCTCTAGGAGAGAGTTAGGCAACAGTATTGCATTGAACTGTGCTCCTGGAGCTACCACATTGAATTGACTAATGAGGGATGACTAGCAGTATTGAAGAAAAATGATTGGACCATGGAGGATGTTGAAGTGTTGAGACCTCTGATGGTGGTGCCTGCAGATTAAACTGGAAACACTGGAGCTTTGGGAGCCAAAGCAAAGAATCTAGTGATGGGTGGATTCTGTGAATAACAAAGTCACCTACCATGAATAAACAATTTCAGGTGGACAATGTATTTCTAGATTCTGTGACCAAAATAGACTGAAGACCAGGCTAGAGACCCTTCCCCCAAATGGATTACATAAGCCCTGATGTTCTTAAGTTGGTGGTGGATGTGGTAGACAGTGGACTGAAAATGACTGAGCTTGAATTTCCTGTCAATTCTAGTGGAAGAGGACTCAACCAGGTGGAATTTGATTTGGAAATATAAAGAAATGTGACATTTTATGTACCTCATGCTTATGGAGCAAATCCACAACCATTACATTTGTTTCAAAAGCATAAGTATATCCTGACTTCTCCTTTTTTCTGTTCAACACATATAGCAAGCAATGGTACAATCAGGCTAAAGAAAGACTGTTTTCCTTTCAGGCCAGAAGATTACGTTCCATGAAAAGTTAAGAAAAGTCAACAATTTAACATATCAAACATTTACTAACTGCTCAATGCTAAGTACTGTAAGTGTGAGGGGGAAAATATGATATCTGGCCTTGAGGAAGTGAATATAACTTTTAAAACTTATAAAAACAATCTATGAAGAATTGATGACATCAGTAAGAGGTCAATAGGATAGGTGTGGTCAGGGCTAGGGTGGGAGGTTCACCTCAAAAACATCATAGAATTAGTCTTTGGTCTTATATCATGAAGTGAAAGGGACATGTTCAGACCTGAAGAATTGGAAATGGATAGAAATCTTATTTTTGTCCAGCTGCCGTCTGTCTCTCCCATTAAAAAGCATGTTTATGTAGAAAGCAGTTTAGTAGTCAAGGAGCTAACGGGATGGAAACTTGTTAATCTGTGGATTAGTTTCCTAGGGCTGCCAAAACAAATTACCACAAACTCTGTGGTTTAAAACAACAGAAATTTATTATTTCACAGTTCTGGAGGCTACACGTCTGAGTTCAGGATATTGTCAGAACTCTGCTCTCTCCAAAGCTTCTAGAAGAAGATCTTTTCTTGCCTCTCCCAGCTCTGGTAGCCCCAAGACCCTTGGCTTGTGGCAATCTCTGCCTCAGTCTTCAGCATAGCTATCTTCCCTCTATATCTGTCTGTCTGTCTCTCTGTTTATAAGGACACCAGTAATATTGAATTGGGGTCTGCCCTACTCCAGTAAGACTTCATGTTAACTAATTACATCTTCAAAGAACTTATTTCCAAATAAGATCACATTAATAGATAACAGGGTTTAGGACGTCAACATATCTGTTTTGGGGACACAATTAAACCCATAACACCTAGACAATTAGGAACAGATGAGGCTGATAGTCAAAATTCAAGGAATCTGCTAACTTAGTACTCAGGAGGAAGACTGAAGGTCATCCTTTGGAGAACAAATATAAATTACTGTAGGAAGAAAGTGATATCTGAAATCTTGAGGGCTTCCTTGAAGAAAATCTGTCCTGTAGTTTTAAACCAGAGTCTTTAGTGTCTGTTGAGAGCATTCATGTGTTTGTGATAGTAAAACAAATGATTGTTACCCTTTCTAAGGAAGATGGTGACCAGTAACCCTCTGGGTATCTTTAACTGGGAGGAATGATTGCTCTTCAAACCACTATGTTAAACTACTTCCATCCCTCCCCATTTTTTTTTTTTTTTTTTTTTTTTTTTTTTGAAATATATTTATTCAGGTCATTACTTTGTTTTTTTTTTTTTTTTTTTTAAGATTTAAATTATAAATTCAAGCCTTTCACAAATAGAATGCATGGGATGAAAATGGCAAAAAGCCACAGCTTGATAATGAATGGATTTTTTTTTGATAAGCAGTCCAAGTAGGAGTATAGACATAACGGACCTGATATAAAACAGGGACCTCAGTGTTTTAGAACCACCTAGAGGTATCATTTCAACATCAAGAGACTAAGCCTATAGCAAGGGGGCTCTGTGCAGTGCATTCCTTGGCAGAGATGGAACTCAATGCAGTGTAATGCGAGTGACCAGAATGCTGCATGTAGCAAAGATAAACACTGGGAAAGCCTTGTCCCACTAATGGGAGAGCTTGGTCTAGTCTTGGTGCTGCACTGGCCTCTGGGAGAACTTGGGCAAATCATTTACCTTTCTGGACCTTCATTCCCTTGCCTAGATTGGAATACATTGGATTAGGCCCTTCTTCAAGCTTGAGATTTTTAAAACTCAAAAGCAGGCAGTTATTAATATGGTACCAAGTAACCTTGGCATTGGATTGTAGGTATACTTTATGCAAACTTACCTCCAATGGAGAGATTTACGTATTCATTAAGAATTTGGAATAATCAGTGAAGGGCCCAAAAGGGGGATTTGAAGGATTCAGAGTTATAGGATATATTCTTTATTATTATTATTATTAGCAGCTTTATTAGAATATAATTCACATACAATTCGCCACATAAAGTATACAATTTAAGGATTTTTAGTATACTCACAGAGTTGTGAACAATTTAATTTTAGAGTCTAGGTTATATTCTTTATTGCATCCTAACTCTCAGAAGATGGAGGAGAAATGCACCTAAAAACACTGCCATCAGGGTAAGTTGTGTGCATGTGTGTATTGGTGTACTAAGGTGCTGGAAAAAACTCTCACTGCACTTGACTGCTAACCAGAAGGCTTGTGGTTCAAACCCACCAGCCACTCCTAGGAAGGGAGATGGGGCAATCTATTTCCGTAGTGATACTGCCTCGGAAACCTAAGGAGAGGTCACTATGAGTTGGGTCCGACTCAACAGCACATAACAATAAGAACAACAGCCGACTCACTCATTTCTTATTTTTTCTGTGAAATAAATAAATAAATAAAAATGCTTCATAAACTATTTCACAGCAGCACACATGTCAGGGCTAATTACTATTTTTAGAAAGTAGAGGGAAAGAGAACTTGCCTATGTAAGTGATTGCAGATGCAGATATCATCTTGAGAGAGAAAAGGCTGTTATTCTGTCATATCCACAAACAGAGTTTTGTTATAAACATGATTGAAAATTCAAGTTTTTCACAAATTGAATGGCTAGCATGGGCTAGCAATGAGGTCACACATAAACCAAATCTGATTTTTGTTCTGGCAAAGTTCTTCCTACTGATTGGTTTTTAACTTTGATGTAGATAGTTTCATTTTGAAACCCCAACTTTATTGGTTATAGTTTATATATAAAAAGTGCATGTTATTGTTAGGTGCCTTCAAGTTGTCTCTGACTCATAGTGATCCTATGTACAACAGAAAAAAACACTGCCTGGTTCTGCACTAGCCTCACGATCCTTGCTATACCTGAGCCCATCGTTGAAGTGACTGTATCAATCCACCTTGTTGAGGCCCTTCCCCTTTTCATTGACCTTCCACTTTAACAAGCATGGTCCTGTCTGACAACATACCCAAAGTAGGTGAGACGAAGTCTGGCCATTCTCACTTCCAAGGAGCATTCTGGCTGCACTGCTTCCAGGACAGATTTCTTAGTTCTTTTAGCAGTCCTTGGTACTTTTAGTATTGTTCTCCAACACCACAACTCAAAAGCATCAACTCTTCTTTGGTCTTCCTTATTCATTGTCCAGCTCTCATATGCATATGAGACAATTGAAAATACCATGGCTTGAGTTAGGCACATCTTAGTCTTCAAGGATACACCTTTGCTCTTCAGCACTTGAAAAGGTCTTTTGCAACAGATTTGCCTAATGCAATACGTCTTCTGATGTCTTGACTGCTGCTTCCATTGGTGTTGATTGTAGAAACAAGTAATATGAAGTCTTTGACAACTTCAATCTTTTCTCCATTTATTGTGATGATGCTTATTGGTCCAGTTGTGAGGATATTTGTTTTCTTTATATTGAGGTATAATCCATATTGCAGACTGTAGTCTAATCTTCATCAGTAAGTGCTTCAAGTCACCCTTTTAGCAAGCAAAGTTGTGTCGTCAGTGTATTGCAAGTTAGTGAGCCTTCCTTTTATCCTGATACCACATTCTTCTTCATATAGTCCAGCTTCTTGGATGATTTGCTCAGCATACAGATTGAATAAGTATGTGAAAGGATACAACCCTGATGTACTCCCTTCCTGATTTGAAACCATGAACTATCCCCTTGTTCTGTTCAAATGACAGCCTCCTGGTCTATGTACAGGTTCCTCATGAGTACAATTAAGAGTTCTGGAATTCCCATTCTTCTCAATGTTATCCATAATTTGTTATGATCCACACAATCGAATGCTTTTGCATAGTCAATGAAACCCAAATAAACATCTTTCTGGTATTCTTTGATTTGAGCCAAGATCTATCTGATATGAGTAATGATATCACTCATTCCCGATCTTCCTCTGAATCCAGCTTGCATTTCTGAAAGTTTTGTCAATATACTGTTGCAACCAGTTTTTAATTATCTTCAGTAAGATTTTACTGGCCTGTGATATTAGTGATATTGTTTAATAATTTGCACATTCTGTGGGATCACCTTTCTTTGGAATGGTTACAAATATGGATTTATTCCAGTCAATTGGCCAGGTAGCTTTCTTCCAGATCTTTTGGCATAGCCAACTGAGTGCCATCAGTGGGGCATCTGTTTGTTGAAATATCTCAGTGGGTATTCCATCAGTTCCTGGAGGCTTGTTTTTTTTTTTGCCAATTCCTTCAGTGCAGCTTCAACTTCTTCCTTCAATACCATTGGTTCTTTATCATATGCCACTTCTTCAAATGGACAAACATCAACCAATTATTTTAGGTACAGTGACTCTGTGTATTCCTTACATCTTCTTTTGATGTTTCCTGCATCATTCAATATATTGCCATAGAATCAGTCAATATTGCAACTCGAGGCTTAATTTTTTTCTTCGGTTCTTTCAGCTTGAGAGATGCTGAGCATGTTCTTCCTTTCAGTTTTCTAAGTCCAGGTCTTTGCACATTTCATTATAATTGGCTTTGTCTTCTGGAGCTTCTCTTTGAAATCTTCTGTTCATCTCTTTTATCTTGTCATCTCCATTTGATGTAGCTACTCTTCATTCAAGAGCAAGTTTCAGAGTCTCTTCTGACATCCATTTTGGTCTTTTCTTCCTTGTCTTTTGAATGACCCTTTGCTTTCTTCATGGATGATGTTCTTGACGTCATTCCACAATTTGTCTGGTTTTCAGTCACTGGTGGTGTTCAGTGCATCAAATCTGTTCTTTAGATGGTCTCTAAATTCAGGAGGGGTATAATCAAGGTCATATTATGGCTTTCGTGGACTTGTTTTAATTGTCTTTAACTTCAACTTCCCTATGTGCAGTTGATTGTCTGTTCCACGATCAGCTCCTGGCCTTGTTTTGGCTGAAGATATTGAGCTTCTCCATTGCATTGCCACAGATATAGTCAGTCTGATACCTTTGTACTCCATCTGGTGAAGTCCACGTGTATAGTCACCCTTTGTGTTGTTGAAAAAAGGTATCTGCAATGAAATAACATCAAGCTCAATTGGTATAACATACTACACAAAACATTGTTCCACCTTCTACTTTGGCGAGTAGTGACTGAGATCTTAAAAACTTCCAAGCAACCATCTAGATGCAATGATGGGTCTCTCCTTATTCAGAGCAAAGAAGAATGAAGAAAACCAAAGACTCATGGAAACAATTAATCCTAGTGACTGGTACACCATGCAGCCTATATGACTATGAGACCAGAAGAACTAGATGTTTCCTGGCTACCACTGTCAACCACTCAGAGGGGAATCTATGTAGGAGATCCTGGATAGAAAGGAAGAACAAAGTGGAACAAAACTCAAAATCATTTGGGGAAAAAAAAAAAAGAGAGACAAGCTTTGCTGGTCTGATAGAGCCTGGTGGAACCACTGAGACTATGGCCCCTAGCTGCAGAATTGAATCCACACCTGTGGCTTCCAGCCAAACAAAAGACAGGCATAGAAGTTGAATATTCCTGAGGTAGATACCCTTCTTGGAGAGAACAATCATATGAGAAAGAAGGGCTGTGTATGCACAGGGTGACAGTTTAGGGAGCAGGAGTGCATGGAGGGATGGACACAGGGGAGAGGTAACTGTCGGGAGGAAGTGGGAGGGGAGCTGTTGCATTGGGGTTAATTGTAACCAATGTCATGAGACATAGTGTATGTGTATGAAAAGTGAAATTGCTCTGTAAACTTTCACCCAAATAATAATAATAATAATAATAATATTAATAATAATAATAATAAAATTAAACCAAACCAAACAAAAAAAATAGGTATTTGCAATGAATAAGTCATAGATCTTTCAAAATTCTGTCATGAAATCTCAAGGATATTTCTATCATAAAGGCCATATTTTCCAACTACTGGTGATTCTTCTTTGTTTCCATCTTTTGCATTCCAATCACCAGCAATAATTGACATATCTTGATTGCATGTTCAGTCAATTTCAGACTGCAGAAGTTGGTAAAAGTCTCCAATTTCATCTTCTTTGGCTTTGGTGGTGCATAAATTTTATTTATTTATTTTTAACTTTTTACTGTGATTTGAGTGAAATTTTGCAAAGCAGATTCATTTTTACGTTCAACATTATATACACTTTTTTTGTGTGTGTGTGTGTGTGATACTGGGTACTTTCCCTGCACTGTAACAGTTCTCCTCCCTCTTTCTCCCTGTGGTTACCCTTTCCCTGTGTCCTTCTTGCCTATGTGCCTATGCATTCCTGCTTCCCTACCTTTCTCCTTGTGAAAATGCTGCCCTTCTGATCTCCCATGATAGACTGTTCCAAGGAGTGCATCTCTGTGGTGTAGATGTTCAGCTCATAGGCCTTTCTATTGTTTGGCTGGGAATTAAGCCACAGGAGTGAGTTCAATTCCAGGCCCTCAGAGTGACTCAGTGCCATAGTCTGGGGGGGG
>NW_006922294.1:42281-60932 GCF_000298275.1 Orycteropus afer afer
CATTTTTCTCCCACTCTATCTAGGATCTCCAATTTTCATCCCTTTCCAAGTGGTTGGCTTTGGTAGCCAGGCACCATCTACTTCTTCTGGTCTCAGGGTCACATAGGCTGAGGTTCTCATGGTCCATTAGTCCTTTGGACTGTTTCCATGCATCTTTGATTTTCTTCACTCTTCTTTGCTCCAAAAGAGGATAGACCAATAGTTGCATCTTAGATGGCCACTCGCAAGCTTTTAAGAACTCCACATGCTACTCAACAAAGTAAGATGTGAAATATTTTTGTATACCATGCTGTGCCAATTGAGCTCGAAGTCCTCCATGACCAAGGCCCCCAGCCTGCAAGCCCATGGACTCTCTACCTCAAGCTTCTTAGTTGTGGCTGAGAAGCTATCCTAACTTTGCCTCCTGTTAGCTTTAAGTTTAAAGCATGTGGACACTTTTATAGCACATACAAATATGTATGTAGGAATATTATCTGCCAAACCTATATATGGTCATGGGTATATTCTCTTTTGTCTGTTCATACCTGATCTCCTTGCCTGTCTACCTGTGTATCCTCCCTTAGAATAATGTTTGCCTGTCTATCTATGTATCCACCCTTAGATTAGTATTTGCTATTACTGAGAATGCAATATTGTGTATGCAATAATATTTGCCTCTATTGTCTGTACCTCTTGTTCACCTCTCCATGTCTTCTGCTTCTTGATATTGTGCTAGTCACACACTTTTGTTATATTGCTTTTCTCTTCATGCATATCAAACCTGTTTCTTAACTATCCATCTATTTTCCCTTTCTTCCCCTCCGCTCACATCCCTGGTAATCAAAAAAGAAAATTTCCTTCCCTGTGAAAACCTTTCCTTGCCAAAACTTGCATAGATTTTAAATGTTCAGTTCAATGTATAGTCAAGAGTTCACAAATTCCTATGTGACCACAATCTCAAGCAAGATATAGAACACTTCCATCATCCCAGAAAATTCTCTTGTGTCACATTTCAGTCATTTTCCTCCACCTCCACCTCAAGCAACCTCTGCTCTGACATTTATTTCATCTTAGGTTTGTTTTGCTGTTGTAGATCATAATATAAATGGAATCTCAAAGTACCTCCTCTTTTGTGCTTGAATGCTTTCATAAAACATAGTGTTTTGGGGATTTATTCTCGTTATATACACTCTCAAAACTCGCTATCATCAAGTCAATTCTGACCCATAGTGGCATAGAATAAAGTAGAACTGCTCAATAGGGTTTCCAAGGCTGTAAATCTTTACAGAAGCATACTGTCTCATATTTTTCCCATGGAACAGCTAGTGGGTTTGAGCCACCGACCTTTTGATTAGTAGCAAAATGCTTTAACCACTGAACCACCAAACCTCCTTATTCATGTGGTTGTTGTTGTTAGGTGCCATTGAGTTGGCTCCAACTCATAGTGACCCCTATGTACAACAGAATGAAACATTGCCTGGTCCTGAGCCAGCCTCATAATCCGTGCTATGCATGAGCTCATCGTTGTAGCCACTGAGTCAATCCATCTTGTTGAGGGCCTTTCCCTTTTTCGATGACCCTCCACTTTACCAAGCATGATCCTTCTCCAGGGAATGGTACCTTCTGACAATGCGCCCAAAGGAGGTGAGATGAAGTCTGGCCATTCTTGCTGCCAAGGAGCATTCTGGCTGCACTTTTTCCAGGACAGATTCATTAGTTCTGCTGGCAGTTCATGGAACCTTCAGTATTCTTTGCCAACACAACAACTCAAAAGCACCAACTCTTCTTCAGTCTTCCTGATTCATTGTCCAACCTTCACATGCATATGAGGGAATTGGAAATACCATGATTATAGATGTTAATTCTTTTATTTATTGCTAAGTAGCATTTCATTGTATGACTATACAAGTTATATCTTATCCATTGATGGATAATTGGGTTATTTCTAGTTTCTGGCTATGACCATTTGTATTCAACTCTTTTTCCAGGCATAGATTTTCCTTTATTTTCAATAAATACCAAGGAGTGTAACTGTTGAGTCATAGGATATCTACTATGTTTGACTTTATACTAAAGTACCAAATTGTTTTTCAAAGTGGATGTACACTATTTCATATTCACACCAGCAATGTATACAACCTCAACTTTGTGCATATACCTTGACAATACTTGGTATTACCAATTCTTTTTTTTTTAACTTAAAAGTTTTAGCTATTCAAAAAGGGTAGAGGGATATCTCATTGTGGTTTCAGTTCACATTTTTCTGACAACCAATGATATTGGGCATCCTTACATGTGCTTATTGGATGTGAATGTATCTTGTTGAAGTGTCTGTTCAAGTGTTTTGCTCCCCTACTTTTTTTTCTTTTTAATTGCAAGGCTTTTCTTCCTATTATTGAGTTGTAAAAAATCTCTGTATATTTTGGTCACTGATAGTTTGTCAGGTATATATTTTGCCTATCTTTTCTTACAGTCTATGACTTGCTTTTTTATTTTCTTAAGGGTGTCTTTTGAAGAACAAAGTTTTAAATTTTGATAAAGGCCAATTTATCTTTTTTTTTTTTTAATTTCACGTTTTGTGATTTTTGTATTTTGTTTTAAATATTTTTGTCTGGCTTTAGTTTGCAAAGGTTTTCTCATATGCTATCTTGTAAAAATCTCTAGTTTTAGCTTTTACATTTAGGTCTTTGGACACTAATCAGTAAATTAATTCAATTAGTCATTGTGAATGGTATCAGGTATGGCTTAAGGATTCATTGTGTGTGTGCACATATGTGTGTGTGTGTATGACTACTCAGTTGGTCCATCACCATTTGTTTAAAACAGAAATCGTGTCCTTTACTCATTTAATTATATTGCAAATGTTTTTAGTTTTAGTCATTCTAATGGGTGTGGAGTAGTTTCTGATTCTGGTTTTAATTTTTATACTTTGGAGTTCTTACAGCACAGGTGGAGATTTTTCTTTTCCTTTGTAAAACAAGAAAATTAATTTGATTTCTGTTGGCAATGATACATGTTAGTCTGGTGATAAATCGGTATCTCCTTGAATCAGAACGATTATTGGGCTTCTTGTAGTTTTCTTTCTTTTTTCTTTTTGACTTCTGAACCACACATGGTGCTCTTTGCCTCTGTGGAATTGTCAGAACTGCTTGAACTACATCAAACAGTGGGGCAGACTCATGACCCTGTCTTTGTTCTTCTCTTCTACCTTCCATTGTTTAGGTGAAGCTGTAACAAGTAGCCATAGTGCAAAGAGTGTGGAACTTGTAGCCAAGTTGTGAGTTCAGAATTGGAGGAAGGGAAGAATTAGGAGAAGATAGGATACAGGGGGTTTAACCCCACTTTATAGACACTTGACTGATGCTGCTTAAAGATATTAACTTCTTGTAAAGCAAAGTAGAACAACACCCCAGGACTGCATACTATATCAGTCCCCACGCTGGTCAATCCATTTTTTATTTCCTTTGTTAATTTGACTAAAATGTTGTTATTTACTGATTACCTTGACATTACATTCATTACCTTATATATTTTTGAACATTTTTATTTTGAAATAATTTCAGACTTAGTTATAAGAGCAATATGAAAAATACCTGTATATCCTTAATTCAGATTCTCCAAATGTCCCATATTACCATGTTACTTCATTGTCTTAAAAATACAAATAGATCAAGGAAGGCTCTGGTGCTCTCAGTCTACTTGGCTCTCTCAAAGAAGGCAACCTTTATGCAGAGACTTGAATAAGTGAGAGAGTAACCCATGTGGATATCTGGAACATGACAGGTAGATAAAAGAACAAGTGCAAGTACCCTGGGGGTGGGAACATGCTTGATGCCATGTGTCTGGAGAGACATGAGTTAGGGTAGGGTGCGCTGGAAGATCATTGACATTAAGGGCCAGTTAATGGACTGACTTTTATTCAGAGTGAAATGGCATATTACTGGATAGTTTTTAACAGAGTGATGTGATCTAAATGACATTTTAAAAGAATCATGCTGGAGGCTTTGTAGATAATAGATTTCCAAGGGTCAAGAAAGCAGGGAGAATAGTTAGACATTATTACAACAATTCAGGTGAGAAATGATAGTAGTTGGGACAGGCCAGCAGTGGTGGAGGTTACAAGAAGTAGTTGGACATGTTATGAAGGTAAAACTGGAAGGATTTAGAACTAGATTAGATGTGAACTGTGAAACAAAGAGAGGTTTCCAGGCCGATTCCAAATGTTTTGGCCCAAGTAACTTGATGAATGTAGTTGTCAATTACTTAAAATGGGAAGATTGTATATGTATCAGGTTTGAGTGTGGCTTTAGAAATTAGGAGTTTGCTTTTGAGAATTTCAGCTTTGAGATGTCTACTAGACAAGCGACTGGAGATGACATACACAATGTAGATCTATGAAGAAGTTCAGGAGGGAGGTGTCATGTGGGAAAATACATATGGACATTTTTATCCTAGAGGTGGTATTTATGGTTCTGGAGCCAGATGAGATCACCTGGAAATACATGTAGTAAGAATAGAGGACATCTCTGGACTGTTCTAGGGCTCACTGTCACTTAGAAGTGGGAGATTGAAAAGATGCTTCCTATGAGGTCAGAGGAGAACAGAGAGGGAATGGTGGGCTGAAAGCCTAGTGAAAAGTGAAAAGTTTTAAGAAGGTAGTGATCAGCTATATCACATGCTGCTGATATGACTGAGAATTGACCACTGGATTGAGCAACAAGAAGGACATTGTGACCTTGCTACAATTTTTTTTGTGTGTGGCTGGAGTTAATTCAAAAGAGAGTATGGAGATAAGTGGAGACAGCAAGTGAAGACAGCCCTCTGAGGCAGGTTTCTTCACCATTTGTTGTTACACCGAATGAGTTGTAAAAGAGAATTCTATGACCAAGGAGCAGCTCTCTTTGAGACATGAGTTTAACTGCTTCTGAGGCATGGAAGCCAAGGGGATTTGTGATTTAACTATTCTGGAAATTAGATGCTTAGAAAGTTTATATTTTCTTCAAAGGAAGTCCATTTGTCTCATTTGAATTTTTACCATTTTTAACAAAATACTTCATGGACCATGATGCAAACTTCCTAATGGAAATTCCTTTTCCCACAAATTTGAGCTTTGCATACATTGAGTATACATAATAAATGCTGGTTGCCTTGACTTGGTGCTGGGTAGGATCTCTCTCTCTCTCTCTCTCTCTCTCTCTCACACACACACACACACACAATTTAATATTCTTGTTGTTGTTATGTGCCGTCGAGTCAGATCCGACTCATAGCGACCCCTCCTTGGGTTTCTGAGGCAGTATCACTATGGAAGTAGATTGCCCTATCTTCCTTCCAAGGAGTGGCTGGTGAGTTTGAACCGCCAGCCTTCTGGTTAGCAGTCAAGTGCCTTAGGCACTATGCTACCAGAGCTCCTCTTACAACCTCTCTTTCCTTAACTTTCTATGATTAATTTTCTGAGAGTTTCATGGAGTATCAGGCCATAGCTCGGCTGTGGTCTGCCATGTGGTAGACCTCATGTCTTTGAACAAATTGATTCACAGGGTTGAGAAGGGTGGGCAGGAGGGATAAAATCATTGTTTTGTTTCAGTATCTGCTTTTCCTGAGAGGACTTTCACAGCAAGAGAGTCTATATTTTTAGAATTAGCATGTTCTGTTTCAATGTTGTGAGCATTCATTTTATATCTACTATATTTAGTGAAGGTTTAATTATCCAAGTAGGGAAACTAGTTTCAAGCCATCACCTTTCATTCTTTGCTCATCAAAACAGCCCCTGGAAGCTGAGAATGGCAATTTCAGCTACACCTGGCAAGGGCAACTGATAATAATTCCACTGCTTGAGTTCAACCGGAGCACAGAAAGCAGGTGAACCCTGTCTTTATATCCTCCCACTCCTGTTCTAGCCCTCTCCTTCTCTCACTGGGAAATGAGGCCTCGCCTCCTGCAATATGCCCTTGGTAGACAGGGTTTGGTAGGAAGTGTCTTCCCTTCCCACACAGAAATCGTGATCACATTTTCCAAAATAACACGAGGAAAACAGGTTCTTTCCGAGCCACTTATGACTATGTATGATGTTGGGGAGCTGTAATCTAAATGATGAAATATCTGTTTTCTCAGCACATTTCTGTCTGTCATTCTTCATTTACTCACTCACTTGTTCTGGCATGGTCTTCTACAAAACATTGGCACTATCAACTTGGGTCAGTCAGACAGTTTTGTTGAGGAGTGCAGGCTGGTTCAGGGATGGATGATTTTGATGCAGGGAGGGTACTGGTGGGAGAATAGGGAAGGGCCAATTGGCACTAAAAATGCTCTGAGACTCACATGCAATGTTGTGCAAATTCATTTACTCATTCCACAAATGATTGGCTGTGGGATAGCCAGGAGACTGGCACTAGTTTAGTGGGGGAGATACACACAAATAGAAAAAATTATCTTAATGCACACATAATTACAGAGTGAGAACTCAGAAGAAATGGACTATTTTATGAGCATGTCCAACAAAGGAAACTGTTTTATTCAGATCAGGGAAGTGATGCTTAGCAGAGCTCTCCAATGGTAGTTCCCAAACACCAATCTATATATGAATAACCTGGGAGACTAGCAGTTTGGGGATTCCAAACCAATACCTCTAGGTGGGGCCTGAAATTCTGCATCTCTAACAAGCTCTTGAAATCCTGGAGTGGTACAAATTATTAATATTCTTTGCTGGTAACCAAAAAGTTATAACCTCCACTACTGCTAGCCTTTCTAACTGCTAGAGTGTCTCAGAAGAAAAACCTGTTTATCTGTTTTTAAAATATCAGCCACTGAAAACTCTATGGAGCATAGTTCTACTGTGAAACAATGGGGTCATCACGAACTGGAATTGACTTCATGGCAAATGGTTTTTAGTGTAACGAGCTCCCAGGTGATGCTAACGCTGCTGGCCCATGGATCTCACTTTGAATACCAAGAAATCTAAAGAACAAGGACTAGGTAAAGCAGTGGGGTCTGGGGAAAATAAGTTTCAGATGGAGGGACCAGTATACTACATAATCTGGATGCTATTTTCTGATCCACAACCACTGAGACAAAGGTAAAGGAATTATTCTAGTCACTTCCATGATAAATTCTCAGAACATGTATTACTCTGCCAGGACATTTTCCTCCTATAAGGCTGCTCTTGATGCTTTAAACTTCATTTGATCTTTGTAAATACTGGGAATTCCATTTTAAAAGGTCAGACTAGAGATTCTTCTTCTAACATTATCCTATAAGAATTTGCCAGAAAAAATGGGAGGACAAAAATATGAATTCCACCTTTAATAAGATTGGAAGATAGTTCCCAAAAGATAACATATGGGGAAGGTTGCCAGTGCAGTGAAGGTCAAATATGAGTACAGAAGGCTCCTGAGGGATGCTTGCTAATGTAGTTCTGAGGCCATTCTGGAAGGTGTGAGATTTGCATTAACTTTACCCAAAGAATTTGGCCTTTGTCCTTGGTTTCCTGAGAGATAACCTCTAAAACCTTATAATTTTCTCAGTGATTGAAGTGTCTTTGATGAAGCCTCTGGATCACATCTGAGGTGAGCTAATGAGTTACTGAAGTTGGGGCTGGTCAAGCCAGAAAGAGAAATGGGCTCATTCAATCAGTTGTGTCTACAGAATGGGCCTCCTGGTTGGTGAAAGACATTAATGCATGTGAGAGGGTAGCATTCCCTTTTTTGGGACATGGAAACTTCACATCAGAACCCTCTCAGACCTTGTGCTATGCCTCTCTTCATTTGTATGAATTTTGCTGTAACAAAATTGTAAGAATATCAATATCAATATCTCTATCTCTATCTATCTATCTATCATCTATCTATATAATATAACAAAAATGTAAGAATATCACATTTTGTGAGTTCTCTGAATCATTCCAGCAAATTACCAAACCTGAGGGAATTGTAGGAGGCCATTTCAGAAGTGAGGGAGCCTGGGGTGCCCTTAAACCTGTGGCTGGCATCCTGATGCTGAAGGGGAAAACCCCAAATCTATAGCAAGTAGGCAGGTCAGAGTGAGGGTATTCTGGGGACTTTCAAGCTTACAGTGGGTGTTTGAGGTCTTGGGCAGACTTGGCAAACTAGAGGACTGTGTCTTTCAATTTGTGAGGTCTGGTATAGCTCTATGTGTTTAGGGTCAGAGAAAGAAGAGCTGCATGTGCAGCTGGTGTCAGAATTGATGTGGTAAAGTGAAAAGTGTGGATTTGTCATTTTCCTGTGTTTTCTTAAGTAGATGGCACTCCAAAGGGCAAAACCAATCATCTCTTCTTTGGAATCATAGGGATAGGATGTACATAAGTGGGGTGGAAAGTGGGGCAAGAGCTGGGGATGAGACAGAGCTGCAGGAACCCAGATAAGGGGAGGCAGACAGTCCCCACACCCAGACATTGGAAGCAGAACAAGAGCTGGGGACAAGATAGAGCCAAAGGATCTAGGTAAGGGGAGGGAGACAGGCCCAACACCCAAGAAGCAGAAAGTGGGGCAAGAGCCAGGGATGACAGAGCTGTAGGATCCAGATAAGGGGAGAATGGAGAGGTTTCTAACAGCTAAGGGAGACAAACTTGTCAGTCAGTATGTCGTACTGTGAGGCTTGAGGCTGTGACACCAGTGTTTCAAACATCAGTAGAGTTGCACATGGTGTACAGGTTTCAACGCAGCTTACAGCCTGAGACAGACTAGGAAGAAGGAAGAGCCCATCCACTTCTCAAAGAATTGGCCAGGGAAAACCTTATGAATAGCAGAAAAATACTGTCTGATACATTACTGCACAACTTTATGAATAGCCTGGAATCATTGTTCAATACAAAGGAGGAGGATGAGTCAATTAGTTTATAAGGCTCTCAAAATATGACCAGGAAAGAGCTGCAACATCAGAGTAGAACCAACCTTAATGATGGATAAAGTAAAGCTTTCGAGACTTCCATTTGCTAACATAGCATGACTCAATTTGAGGGGAAACAGCTGCAAACATCCATAAATAATCAGAACATGGAATGTATGAAGTATGAATCTAGGGAAATCGGAAGTGGTTAAAATGAAATGGAATGCATAAAGATTGATATCCTAGGCATTAGTGAGCTGAAGTGGACTGGTTTTGGTCATTTTGAATCAGACAACCCTGTGATCTACTGTACTGGGAATGACAGCTTGAAGAGGAATGGCATGGCATTCATCATCACAAAGGATGTTTCAAGGTCTGTCCTGAAGTACAATGCTGTCAGTGATAGGATAATATCCATACTCCTACAAAGAACAGAAGTTAATATGATTATTCAAATTTATGTACCAACCACCAAAGCCAAAGATGAAGAAATAGAAGATTTTTATCAACTTCTGCAGTTTGAAATTAACCAAACATGCAATCAAGATGTGGTAATTTTCACTGGTGACTGGAATGCAAAAGTTGGAAACAAAGAAGAATCACCGATAGTTGGAAAATTTGGCCTTGGTGACAGAAATAACACTGGAAAATGCATGATAGAATTTTGCAAGACCAATGACTTATTCATTGCATATACCTTTTTTCAACAACACAAATGGCAGCTGTACACGTGGACTTCACCAGATGGAGTACACAGGAATCAGATTGCCTACATCTGTGGCAAGAGGCAATGGAAAAGCTCTATATCTTTAGCCAAAACAAAGCCAGGAGCTGATTGTGGAACAGACCACCAACTGTTCATATGCAAGTTCAACTTGAAGTTAAAGACAATTAAAGGAAGTACATGAGAGCCAAAATATGATCTTGAATATATCCTTTCTGAATTTAGAGACCATCTGAAAAACAGATTTGATGCATTGAACACCAATGACCAAAAACCAGAAAAATTATGGGATGACATCAAGAACATCATCCATGAAGAAAGCAAGAGGTCATTAAAAAGACAGGAAAGGAAGAAAAGACCAAAATGGATATCAGAAGAGACTCTGAAACTTGCACTTGAGGGAAGAGTAGCTAAAGCAAGTAGAAGAAATGACAAGATAAAAGAGCAGAACAGAACATTTCAAAAAGCAGCTCGAGAAGACAAAGCCAATTACTATGATGAAATGTGCAAAGACTTGGAGTTAGAAAACCAAAAGGGAAGAACACGCTTGGCATTTCTCAAAGTAAAAGAACTGAGGAAAAAATTTAAGACTCGAGTTGCAATATTGAATGATTCTATGGGCAAAATATTGAATGATGCAGGAAGTATTAGAAGAAGATGAAAAGAATACGCAGAGTCATTTTACCAAAAAGAACTCGTCAATGTTCATCCATTTCAGGTGGTGGCATATGTTCAAGAACCAATGGTATTGAAGGAAAAAGTCAAAGCTGCACTGAAGGAATAGGAGAAAAACAAGGCTCCAGGAATTTATGGAATATCCATTGAGATGTTTCAACAAATAGATGCCTTACTTGAGTCACTCACTTGGCTATGCCAAGAGATTTGAAAGACAGCTACCTGGCCAAGTGACTTGGAAGAGATCCATATTTGTACTCATTCCAAAGAAAGGTGATCCCACAGAATGTGCAAATTATCAAACAATATCATTAATATTGCATGCAAATAAAATCTTACTGAAAATAATTCAAAAATGGTTTCAGCAATGTATTGGCAGAGTATTTCCATAACTGCAAGCTGAAATAAGAAGAGGATATTGAACAAGGGATATCATTGCTGATGTAAGATGGATCTTGGTTGAAAGCAAAGAATACCAGAAAGATGTTTACTTGTGTTTTATTGACTATCAAAAGCATTTGATTGTGTGGATTATAACAAATTATGGGTAACATTGAGAATAATGGGAGTTCCAGAACACTTAATTGTACCCATTAGGAACCTGTACATAGACCAGGAGGCTGTCGTTCAAACAGAACAAGGGCACACTGTATAGTTTAATATCAAGAAGGGAGTGAGTCAGGGTTGTATCCTTTCACCATACTTATTCAATCTATATGCTGAGCAAATAATCTTAGAGGCTGAACCATATGAAGAAGAATGTGACATCAGGATTGGAGAAGCATCATTAACAACCTGCGCTATGCTGACAACACAACTTTGCTTGCTGAAGGTGAGGATGACTTGAGGTATTTACGGATGAAAATTGAAGAATAGTCTGCAGTATGGATTACAACTCAATATAAACAAAATAAAAATCCTCACAACTGGACCTAGAAGCAGCATTACAATAAATGGAGAAAAGATTGAAGTTGTCAAAGGCTTCACGTTGCTTGGTTCTGTAATCGATGCCAATGGAAGCATCAGTCAGGACATCAGATGACAATAGCACAGGGCAAATTGGCTGCAAAGGACCTCTTTCAAGTGCTGAAGAGCAAAGATGTCTCCTTTAGGAGTAAGGTGCGCCTGACACAAGCCGTGGTATTTTCAATTGCCTCATATGCACGTGATATCTGGACAATGAATAAGGAAGACTGAAGAAAAGTTGGTATTTTTCAGTTGTGGTGCTGGTGAATAATGCTGAAAGTACCATGGACTGCTAAAAGATCTAACAAATCTGTCCTGGAGGAAGTGCAGCCAGAATACTCCTTGGAAGTCAGAATGACCAAACTTCTTCTCATCTACTTTGGTCATATTGTCAGAAAGGATCATTCCCTGGAGAAGGATGTCATGCTTGGTAAGGTGGATGGTTGACGAAAGAGGCAAAGGTCTTCAAGGAGATGGATTGACAGTGGCTGCAATGATGGGCTCAGTTATAACAAGGATCATGGAGCTGGTTTGGGACAGGGCAGTGTTTTGTTCCACCACACATAGGGTCACTATGAGTTGGAAATGATGCAATAACAACATGTGTGGCTCGCATATCTTTGGACGTCATTTGACCCAGAGAGGTGTGGGAAAAGCAGGGCCCAATTAAGAAACTCATAGAAATGCCACTGTTGGTCTGTGTGTTAATGAGGCAGGTTGTAGGAGAGAGGGTGAATTATATGGTGCTCTTCAGCTGCCAACGTCTGTTGGCTGGAGAGAGGTAAAAGCTAAAACAAGTCACACACACGGTCTTGTAATAAGGAGCTTCACTCTGAGCCAGGGGGAACTCTTGTTAACTTGAAACTTCTCTAGCCCTTTGCAAGATGGACCACATCACAGGCCCAGGAAGAGCTCAGAAGGAGGAAGAGGGCAGGAAATGTATATGGCAGAAAGGAATCTTTACCAATAATAAGTTGCTCCCAGGAGGTTGAAAAGTAAAACCAAATAAGTTGCTATGAACTCATAGAACTTAATAAAACAATGAAAAGTAAAACAATTGAGAGCCTAGGGACAATATAGGGATTGTCCTATAATCAATAAAAAACCTTCTATAACTCAGAAAGGAAGTGGAAGAGAAAAATAAAATCAGCAAAGCAATCAAGGCAAACTGGAATACGGGCAATTCCTAGGTTACAAATGAGATCTGTTTCTAACTGGGTCTTTAAGAATTTGTAGGTCAGTTGGAACAGGTGCACACAGTTCTTATTTAGCCTTACTTTAGTGCAAGAAAAGGCATGAAGGCTTTTCAGTGACTTAAAAGCTGAATTACCTGCAGCAAGTGAAGGTAATTGTGATGAAGAATTTGCTATGAGCAGGGGTTGGTTAAATCATTCGAAAGTGAAGGCAAATTTATAAAACATTAAAGCAAGGCTTCAGAGGTGGTGGTGCCCTACTCAAAAATGGTGTCCCACTGTGCCACCTTGAATGTGTGTGGCTCTCCACAGTCCAATCTCATGCACCAGGCTCCTGAAAGGGCTTATTACACCTCTTCTGAGTTTCACATTGTAGGGCTTCAACTCGTAATTTTTCCCTTTCCGTTATCACCCAAATTGTAAAAATTCCAGTCTGTTCCTGTTTCACTACATTGGGCAAAACAGAACCAGTTTGAACCCTATATTAGAAGGCAAGTAGGAGTTGTCCATAAATTGGACATTGGTAGCTCAGGGACTGCCTGTAAAAAATAGGAGACTAGAGCTCTGGTGGCATAGTGCCTAAGGCTCTTGACTGCTAACTAGAAGGCTGGTGGTTCAAACCCACCAGCCACTCCTCGGAAGGAAGGTTTGGCAATCTACTTCCGTCATGATACTGCCTCAGAAACTCAAGGAGGGGTTGCTATGAGTTGGGTCTGACTCAATGGCATATAATAACAACAACAACAGACCCTACTGACTTCACAGTGAGAATAGGGAGGACAGGATTGAGAAAATCAAGGAAAATAAACTACCAATGAACGAAGGTTGAATGGATTAAAGAGAATGAAAGATATGGAAGATAAAAGAGTTTCAACACATGCATTATTTCTATCCTTTAAGAAAAAGTCCTAGAAATATTATTCAATTTAGGTAAATACTTTAGAGATAAAGTAAGATGCACATCTGCAAATGGAAAGGGCACACTGTAGAAAAACTGATAGAGAATGACCAAGATGTATCCAAGTACATTTCCTGGATCTTAATGACAAACAGTGCTTCTAGTATCCAGACAAAAATCAAGCTATTAAAAGGGAGAAATCTTAACCTGACATTATAACAAAACAGACCACATGCTGGAAGATAAAAAACAAGAGAAGGGATCATTGCATAAAATGTGAATACCAGTGATGACCAACATATGATCATAATGATACATTTAAATAGCCTAACTCATCTATTAAAGAGACTCATATTTATAAAAAAGTGAAATCCAATTATGTATAAAATTATTAGAGATCTATCTAAAACAAAGAAGTCTAGAAAGGCTGAAGAGAAAAAGTTGGGCAAAGCAAACAAAGAAAAGAGCAATCATAACTTCATGATTGCATTTAGAACAAAAAATGTTAGAGAAAAGAGGGCCTCTTTTCTGATAATAACAGAGGCATAGTCCATGATGTAATTTACTGTGATGAATACATCACCATAAAAATATGGTGTCAATTTTATAGGAAACAGGAATGAGCAGAAATGCTTTAGCAGGAAAAAAATTTAATCCTTGTTACTTAGCCCTTGAAAATCAAATAAAGTAACAACCCAAAAAACAGATGCAAGCAAGGATATGGACTATCTCAATGAAATAATCAGTAAGATGATAGCTATACATCAAATCATATTCTCTGAAAACAGATTACACTTTACGTTCATGTTTCAATAGAGCAATCACAAAAATTGACTATGCATTAAGCCATGAAGAAAACTGTAATAAATTCCCCAAAGTAGAAATAGCACAGTCAGCGTTCTCTGATTATGTAGTGAAATCAGAAATTAATAATAAAAATAGAAAATGAAGCTACCTTTCCTCCTGGAAATTAAATAACACTCCTAAATAATTGGGTGTTAAAGAGAAAATAATCACTGAAAGTGCAGAATATCTAGGCTACAATTAAAACACTATATACTGGAGTCTGTGAGATCTTACTAAAACAATGCTAAGAGGAAAATTAATAGCTTTAAATGCTTACAGTGAATAAGAATTAAATTAGTCAAATTAAGTAGCCAATATTAGAATTTAGAAAACAAAGAATAAAGCAGAATAAAAAAATAATAAATACAAAAGCAAGAATTAATGAATTAGAAAATTGAAAACAGTAAATCTGAGTTGTATCTTTGAAAAACATCTAATAAAAGCTATTGCTCCATTAATTTTTAAAAAAGCTAGAAAACACTCACACAGAGGGAAAGCTGGGCAGACAGGAATGTATAAATAAGAAGGGCACAAGGAGGGAGTGGTCTCAGGGAAGAGAGTTTTTTATGGTTGGAGACAGTAATCTGGCCATGAAATCAGATGTGCATGAACTATTGAATGTAAAACAAGTTTGTTTATAAATTTGCACCCAAAACACAACAACAACAACAATAATAAGAAAGATGAAATGAAGAATTAATATAAAAAAAAGGTAGAAAACAGAAATAGATGAAGTAAGAAAACAAGAATAGAGAAATAATTACATAAGGAACATTAATGGAGATCATGGGAGATTTATTTGCTCAAATATGCACAAACAAATTTTAAATTATGGATAAAACATATACTTTCTAGAAATGATGTGAAACAAGAGTTTTCATTGCTGATGTCAAATGGATCTTGGGTCAAGGAAAAGAATACCAGAAATATGCTTACTTGTGTTTTATTGACTGTACAAAAGCATTTGATTGTGTAGATCATAACAAATTGTGGATAACATTGAGAAGAATGGGAATTCCAGAACACATGAACCTGTACATTGACCAGGAGGCTGCTGTTTGAATAGAACAAGGGAACATGTTTTAAAATCAAGAAGGGAGTGCATCAGGGTTGTATCCTTTCCCCATACTTATTCAATCTATGTGCTGAGCAAATAATACAAGAAGCTGGACTATACGAAGAAGTACGTGGCATCAGGATTGGAGGAAACATCATTAACAACCTGCCATACGCTGATGACACAACTTTGCTTGCTGAAAGTGAGGATGACTTGAGGCACTTACTGATGAATATTAAATAATATAGTTTGCAGTATGGATTCTATCTCAATATAAAGAAAACAAAAATCCTCACAACTGGACCTATAAGCAGCATCACAATAAATGGAGAAAAGATTGAAGTTGTCAAAGACTTCACATTGCTTGGTTCTAGAGTCAATGCCAATGGAAGCAGCAGTCAGGACATCAGATGACGTATCACACTGGGCAAATCAGCTGCAAAGGACCCCTTTGAAGTGCTGAGAAGCAAAGATGTCTCCTTGAGGAAGAAGGTGTGCCTGACACAAGTCATGATATTTCCAATCACCTTGTATGCATGTGAGAGCTGGATAATGAATAAGGAAGACCGAAGAAGAGTTGATGTTTTTGAGTTATGGTGCTGGCGAAGAATACTGAAGGTACCATGGACTGCTAAAAGAACTAACAGATCCTAGTCCTGGAGGATGTGCAGCAAGAATGCTCCTTGGAAGCGAGAATGGCCAGGCTTTGTCTCACCTGTTTTGGTCATGTTGTCAGAGGGGACCATTCCCTGGAGAAGGATGTCGTACTTGGTAAGGTGGAAGGTCGATGAAAGAGCAGAAGGCCTTCAACGAGGTGGATTGACATGGTGCTTGTGACGATGGGCTCAAGTATAGCAAGGATCATGGAGCTGGCCTGGGATCAGGCAGTGTTTCGTTTTGCATAGGGTCGTTATGAGACTGAAAGGACTCTACGGCACCTAACAACAACAACAGAAATGTTAAATTTCAAGGCTGACCTCAGAAGATTTTGAAAATTTAGAGATCAATTACAATAGAAGGAATAGAAAAGTTGTCATAAGGCTATCTATTTTCCCCAAACTACCAGGTTCACATGATGTCACAGATGAACTGTATTTTTTTTCTTCCACCTTTCCCCTCACTCTTTCTGGGGACCTTTTATTGTGATCCCTTTCAGAGCAGTCAGCAGTGGTGATTTTCACTTCCTCCCCTCCCACCACAGGTAAATTTTGAAGAACGATTCTTCCTGTGTGTAAAACTTTTCTTAACTTTTTACAGTAGTAGTCTCATACAATAATTATCCTTTTGTGATTGACTAATTTCACTCAGAATAATGTGCCCTAGGTTCATCCATATCATGAGGTGTTTCTCTGATTTATCGCTATTCTTTAACATTGCATAGCGTTCCGTTGTGTGTATGTACCGTAGTTTGGTTAACCATTCATCCGTTGATGATCACTTAAGTTGTTTCCATCTTTTTGCTATTATGAATAATGCTACAGTGAACATGGGTGTGCATATATCTGTTCATGTCACGGCTCTTTTTTCTCTAGCATATATGTACCCAGTAGGGGGATTGCTGGATTATATGGTATTTCTATTTCCAACTTCTTAAGGCAGCATCAAGCCATTTTCCACAGTGGTTGTACATTTTACAGTCCCTCCAGCAGTGTATGAGGTTTCCAGTCTCTCCACACCCTCACGAGCATTTCTTGTTTTCTGATTTTTTTTTTTTTTTTTATTGTGCCATTAATGCTGGGGTGAGCTGATATCTCATTGTTGTTTTATTTGTATCTCTTTAATGGCTAATGATTGTGAGCAGTTCCTCACGTGTTTGTTAGCTGCTTGAATGTCTTTGGTGAAATGTCTGTTCATGTCCTTTCCCCATTTTTTAAGTGGATTGCTTGTCTTTATTATTTTCTTTTTGATGAGGCGTTGATATTTTCTCCAAATTTTAGAGATTAGTTCCCTTGTCCAATATATTGTTACTAGGACTTATTTTCCAGTCTGTGGCAGCTCTTTTTATTCTTTTGACAGTCTTTTGATGCACGTAAATGTTTAACTTTTAGAACGTCTCAGTCATCTATTTTGTCTCCTGCTGTTCATGCAGTTTTAGTTATGTTTGATAGTGTATTTATCTATTCCCATAAAGGTTTACAGAAACCAAAAAAAAAGATTTTTTGGAAACCCAAAAGGTGGTCACTGTGAGTCAGAATTGATTCCATGGCAGTGAGTTTGGTTTTTTATTTTTTGTATTAGGGCCCCTATATTTGCCCCTATTTTTTCTTGGATGATCTTTACGGTTTGGGGATTTACATTTAGGTCTTTAATCCATCTTGAGTTAGCTTTTGCACATGGTGTGAGATATAGATCTTGTTTCATTTTTCTGCAAATGGACGTCCAGCGTTGCCAGCATCATTTGTTAAAGAGAGTATCTCTTCCCCATTTAATGGGTTTTGGCCCTTTGCCAAAGATCAGCTGGCTACAGATGGATGGATTTACTTCTGCATTCTCAATTTCTGTTCATTGGTCTATATGTCTGTCATTGAACCAATACTAGGCTGTTTTGACTACTGTGGCTGTATAGTAGATTTTGAGATTGCGGATTGTGAGGTCACCTACTTTATTCTTCTCCTTTAGTAGTGCTTTACTTATCTCGGGTCTCT
Source organism: Orycteropus afer afer (assembly GCF_000298275.1). Lineage (NCBI taxonomy): Eukaryota > Metazoa > Chordata > Mammalia > Tubulidentata > Orycteropodidae > Orycteropus > Orycteropus afer. The sequence continues at coordinate 60,109 of NW_006922294.1, forward strand.
TTCTTTTCCACAAAAATATGATAATTACTTTTTCCAACTCTTTAAAGAATGATGATGGAATCTGGATCACAATTGAATTATATCTGTAGATTGCTTTGAGTATTAGTGACATTTTTATAGTGTTATTTTCTCATCCGTGAGCATGGTAGGAATATTCTTCCACTTATATAGGTCTCTTTTGGTTTCTCATAGTTATGTTTTGTAGTTTTCTTTGTATAAGTCTTTTGTGTCTCTGGTTAGATTTATTCCTAAGAACTTCATCTTTTGGGTGGCTATTAAAAATAGTACTGTTTTCCTAATTTTCTTTTCAGAGTTCTCTTTGTTAGTATAGAGGAATCCTACTGATTTTTGTATGTTGATCTTGTATCCTCCCATTTTGCTGAAGGCTTCTATTAGTTCCAGTATTTTCCTTATTGAGTCTGCAGGATTTTCTATGTATAGGATTATATCATATGCAAATAGAGAGTTTTATTTCTTCTTTGCCAATTTAGATTCCTTTTATTTATCTTTCTTGCCTTATTGCTATGGTTAGGACTTCTAATACAATATTGAATAAGAGTGGTGGTAAAAGCATCTTTGTCTGGTTTCCTTTCACAAAGGGAATGTTTTCAGTCTCTCTCCATTGAGAATAATATCGACCATTGTTTTTCTATATGCCCTTAATTATCTTGAGGAATTCCCCTTCTATTCCTATTTTGCTGAGAGTTTTGATCAGAAATGGGTGTTGGATTTTATCAAATGCCTTTTCTGCATCAATTGATATGATCATGTGGTAGTTTTCCTTTGTTTTATTTATGCAGTGCAATACATTGATTGTTTTTCTA
>NW_006922294.1:61230-66695 GCF_000298275.1 Orycteropus afer afer
CCTCTGGGATGGGAATTTTTTTTGCTTGAGAGGTTTTTTTTTTTAATGACCTGTTCAATTTCTTCTTTTGTGGTGAGACTGTTCAAATTTTCTACCTCAGATTGTGTTAGTTTGAGTAGGTTATGTGTTAGTAGAAATGTATCCATTTCTTCTAGGTTTTCAAATTTGTTGGAGTATGGTGCTTCATAGTATTCTGTTATTATTCTTTTTATGTTAGTAGGTTCTGTTGTGACATCATGTATTTCATTTCTTATTCATGTTATTTGCTTCTTCTCCTTTTCATTTGTTTCATTTGCTAGTGGGTAGTGAATTTTATTAATTCTTTCAAGGAACCAATTTCTAGTTGTGTTGAATCTTTTTATTGTTTTTCTGTTTCATTTATTTCTGCTAAAATCTTTATTACTTACTTTTTTGTGGTGATTGTATGTTTTTTCAAAATTTTTTTTCCTAATAGTTTGAGATGCTGGGTTAGGGTATTAATTTTGATCCTTCTTCTTTTTTGATGTGTGCGTCTGTTGCTATAAATTTTCCTCTGAGCACTGCTTTTGGTGTGTCCCCCAAATATTGATATATTGTGTTTTCATTCTCATTTGATTCAATAAATTATTTTATTTTATTTTCTATTCTTCTATTACCAAATAGTTTTTAAGCAGAATGTTATTCAGTTTACATATATTTGATTTTTGTTCCTTGCTCTTTCCTGTTGATTTCTAATTTTATAGCATTATCATCTGAAAAGGTGATGTGCATTATTTCAGTGTTTTATAGTTTAGTGAGGCTTGCTCTGTGGCCTAATATATGGTCTATTCTGGAGAAAGTTCCATGTGCACTTGAAAAGGGTGTATATTGTGTTGTTGGGTGGAGTGTTCTGTATACGTCTGTGAGGTCTAGCTTGTTGATTAAGTTGTTTAGATCTTCCATGTCTTTTTTGAGTTTCCTTGTAGTTGCCCTATCCTCTAAAAGTGGTGTATTAAAGTTTCCTACTATTATTGTGGAGTTGTAGATTTCTCTTTTCAATTCTGTCAAAGTTTGATTTATATACTTTAGGGCTTTTTCTTTAGGTGTGTAGATACTAATATGGTTATGTCTTCTTGTTCAATTGACTTTTAATCAATATGTAATGTCTTTCCATGTCTCTTTTGCTGGTTTTTGCCTTAAAATCTATTTTACTAGAAATGAACATTGCCACTCTTACTCTTTTTGGTTGCCATTTGCTTGATGAATGTGTTTCCATCCTTTGATTTTTAGCTTATTTTTATCTTTGTGTCTAAATTCTGTCTCTTGTATACAACTGCTTGAATAATTCTTTCAGAAGATTTAGCACAAGGTCCATGTTGGCATATGTCTTAGTCTCCAGTTGTCTGCTGTTGGTGGTTCTCTGTCTGGAGGATGCCCTTTAGTATTTCTTGTAAGGTTGGTCTGGTTTTCACAAATTCTCTTAATTTCTATTAATCTGAGAATGTTCTAATTTCACCATAAGAGTTGAGAGACAATTTTGCTGTATATATAATTCTTTGTTGGCAATTTTTTTCTTTCAATGTTTTATATATGTCATCTCATACTTCTAGCCTGCGTGGTTTCTGCCAAGAAAATCAGGGCTTAGTTTTATTGACTCCTTTGTATATGACTTTTCATTTTTCCCATGCTGCTTTCAAGATTCTTTCTTTATCTTTGGTTTTGGAAAATTTGATTGTGATATGTCTTGGTGATTTTCTTTTAGAGTCTATCCTATCTGAGATTCATTGACCTTCTTGAATGCATATCTTCTCGTCTTTCATGATATTAGGGGAAATTTCTTCCAACATATCAACATATCTTCAACAGTTTTCTCAGTGCCTTTTTTTTTTTTTTTTTCCGGTCTCTTCCTATTCTAGAATTCTAATCACATGTAAGTTATTCCTCTTCATGGTGTCCCAAATTAATCTTACACTTTCCTCATCTTTAAAAAATTTTATTTTAATTTTTTTCCTGATTGCTCTTCTAACAGATTGGTGTTGAGAGATTTGTCTTCAGTCTCACTAATTCTTGTTATGTTGATCAAATTCTCTTCCTTTGTCCTTACAATGTGTTACCCATTTCTGAAACTTTGATATTAATCTTTTGAATTTCTATTTGAAGTTTTTGTGTGGCTTATAATTTTCCATTTATTTTATCAATTTGTTCTTGTTTTATTTTTCTGAATTCTTGTAGAGTTTTATCCATTTATTTTCATGGTTTTGTTTGTGGTTTCCTTGAACTTTCTCAGTCTGTTGAAGGTCTGAATATAGAATTCTTTTGAATTATTTATCCAGTAATTCCACTAGCATTTCTCCCTCCAGATTTTTTGGCCCTGGACTTTTCTCACTTTTTTGAGGCTGTTCTGTTTTTTTTTTTTTTTTTTTGTGTGTGTGTGTGACTTCAAGTTTTCTTTGATACATTGTAATATTCTTGTATTAATTTGATGATTATATGTTGGTTTGTTTTACCCTGATTTTTTTGTTTTACCCTGATTTTTTTGTTTTGTTTTCTTTAATATCCAGACAACAGGGTGGTTGTGTTACTCTGGCTGCTAGATTGGCATCACTGGGGCACTCACTACCTGCCTCTAGGCAGAAGTCTCTGATCACTGATTGTGTACAACAGCTGAGGATAGCCTGGGTGGGTGTTGGCCACCACCTGTTGTAGGTCCAGTAGTGCTGGAGGGGGTGGTGGCTCTTGCTAGATGAGTGAGGCAGCAGGTGTGGGTAAGTACAGCTGAGCAGGATCATTGGCTCCCACGATTTTGGTCATCTAATCACCGATGTGGGTGTTGGCGCAGTCCTGTGCAATTGGTTTTCTGGTTCCTGCTATGATTGGAATGCTGCTTACAGTAATTCAAAATGGCTATGCTGTGCTGATTAGTACACTCCTTGTTTGTTGTTTTTGTTCAGTCTGTTCCTCTCATTGGTATTTGTCTACTTCTATATCATTTCACTTGACACTCTGGGATCCAGGATTGTCATCCATGGCTGTTTCTCTTGTTATTTCAAGTCTTTATTGTAGAGGGCCAGGATACTATGTCTATCTAGTCCACCATCTGGGATCCAGAAATTCACAGATGAACTCTTTATAAACATGAAGAATCAATCACTCCAATATTTTTTTAAACTCTTCTAGAAAAGAAAGAAAAACTTTTAGTTTCTTTCTTTCTTTTTTTTTTTTTTTTACCTAACAGGAGATTTTATTAAAGAGGTGAAAGGGGACCTGCACTGAGGAAGGACAGAAGAAGAAGAGGAAGAAGAGGAGAAGAGGAAGAAGAGAAGAAGAAAGAAAGAGGAAGAAGAGAAGAAGAGAGAGCTTTTAGTTTCTTTTTATGAAGTGAAGTTTACATTGGTGCCCTCTTGCCTCCAGGAGAAATGTGTGGCAGAGCTCAGGGGTCCCTGCCTTCAGCCCTCAGAGACGCCCTCCCCCTTGCAGGAAAGGCCTACTCCCTGCACCAGATGCAGGATAGTGGCCCTGGCCTTGGCTGTGGTATCTTGGCTCAATGGGACTGGCTCAGGGAGGGGCAAGGACAGTCCTTAGCATGATGTTCTTGTTCTGATTTTCTTGCCATTCTGGCCTTGGGCAGTTGATGCTCTACTACCCTCTGCTTTCCCCCTCCTCACTGGGCTCTGGCTGCTTGGAGAGGGCCCAGTGCACTTTATCCATTTGCAGTATTTTCCAGGGGTTTCGGACACATGGTCCTGAAGAAGGTGACTTTTGTTTTCTTTGTGTGGTTCACTCTGTACTGGTCAGCACAACCCAGTCAGAGAAATATTCTCATCTCTGTTGTTGTCAAATCCTATTGACTCTTTAAGTTAAAAAAAATCATTGAATTAAAATAAAATATAATAAAAATTAGGGGGGAAAAAAAAGATTACTTGGTGCTCTGGTTACCTAGTGTCGCTCTGACAGGAATATACCACAAATAGGATGGCCTTAACAAACAGGAGTTTATTCTATCATGATTTGGAGGCTTTAATCCAAGTTCAAACTGCCAGGCTCTAGGGCTGGGTGAAAGCCCCTCAACCTTGGGGTCCAGCTCTGCCTCCTGCTCCTGGCCCACTGGATCTAGAGGCATTTCTTCACCAGACAGCTGCTAGCTGCTGAGGCTGACAAATCAAGGTCTACAGATAAAAAGGCACAGTCCTGATGTTACAAAACCACATGGCAGCCCATTAATTTAAGTACATAGTAAGTCCCAAGGTCAGCAGAGCATGGCAGGTTGCTGAACAATGACACAGCTACATACAGGGTTCAAGCATGTCATAAGCTAGAGACCATTCCCAAAGCTGCTTCTTATATACGAGAAGCAGACCACATACCCAAATGAGCTACTCAGCTGCTTGTGGTGGATCCCACCACAGAGTTGATTGCCAGTGTCGTCATGGGGAATAGCTACCACCAGCTGCCCAGCCACTCAACCGGGCCCCGCCAAGTTGACACACACACATAACCAGCACAACTGGTGCCAAGATCAACCATAGAACAACAATAAAAGAAGAAAGAAAACCAAAGACATACAGATTGAATAAGTATGGTGAAAGGATACAAAGTTAATACACACCTTTTATCTCCTTAATTTATCTTACCTCAAAAGTCAACTCATGGCTGATGGGCAAATAATAGAAGTGTTCATGTCAAATCAGGACAAGAATGTTATTATCTTTACATTACTGAACATTAATTTTGAGGCACAAAATTAATTAATTAACAACTGTTTAAAAAAGGGGAAGCAATATGACATGAACAAGTGTGAAAGAGGTAAAATATATTTGTAAATTATATAATTGTACATCTAGAAATCATACATATAGAAAATATAGATATAAAATAGAAACTGCACTGAAAGAATTGGCAAAAAACAAGGCTGCAGGAATTCACAAAATACCACTGAGATGTTTCAACAAATGGATGTCACTCTGGAGGCACTCAAGTGTCTATGCCAAGAAATTCAGAAGACAGCTACTGGGCCAACTGACTGGAAGAGATCCATATTTATACCTATTCCAAAGAAAGGTGATCCCACAGAATGTGGAATTCATCAAACAATATCATTAATATCACATGCAACTAAATCTTACTGAAGATAATTCAAAAATGGTTGTAGCAGTATATTCACAGAGATCTTCCAGAAATGCAAGCTGGATTCAGCAGAGAACACTGAACAAGGGACATCATTGCTGATTTCAGATGGATCTTAGCTGAAAGCAAAGAATACCAGAAAGGCGTTTACTTGTGTTTCATTGACTATGCAAAAGCATTTGGTTTTGTGAATCATAACAAATTATGGATAACACTGAGAAGAATAGGAATTACAGAACATTTCATTGTGCTCATGAGGAACCTGTACATAGACCAGGAGGCTGTCGTTGGAACAGAACAAGGGGATACTGCATGGTTTAAAATCAGGAAGGGAGTGTGTCAGGGTTGTATCCTTTCACCATACTTATTCAATTTCTATGCTG
>NW_006922294.1:67130-68625 GCF_000298275.1 Orycteropus afer afer
GAATACTCAAAGTATTATGGACTGCCAAAAGAACTAACAAATCTGTCCTGGAAGAAGTGCAGCACTCCTTGGAAGTGGGAAAAGCCAGATTTCTTCTCACCTACTTTGGTCATGTTGTCAGAAGGGACCATTCCTTGGAGAAGGATATTATGCCTGGTAAAGTGGAGGGTCAGCAGAAAAGGGGAAGACCCTCAAGAAGATGGATTAACAAAGCCACTGCAATGATGGGCTCAGGTATAGCAAGTGTTGTAAAGCTGGCACAGGACCAGGCAGTGTTTTGTTCTATTGCACATAGGGTTGCTATGAATAGTGGACAATTCGATGGCACCTACCAACAACAACAATATATCTAGAAAACTCAAGAAAATTAACAGAAAAATTCCTGCCAACAGATATAAATAATAAGAGAATTGAGTAGTATGGCTAGATTAAAAAATATCAAAACTTTTCTATGTAGATAAACAACATTCAGTGCAAAGATAAAAGGTAGAAAAGATCACATGACAGAGAAGCTGATTCTGAAGCGTATCTGGAAAAATAATAGAATAAGACTAGCCAAGGAAATTCTCAATCAGAATAGTAATGAGAGACACAGAAGTTCTGATGGACATATATTATAATGCTAAAATTATTAAAGCAGTCTTATACTGGTGCTTAGACAGCTAGATCAATAGAATAGAAGAAGACATATATTTATTTGTGTGATCACAGAAAAAAGTTCAAAAACCACTATACTACATATATAATTTTCCCAGAAAATATATGTGCATATGTGTTTCTATACACACAGAACGGCTTAGAAAGATACTCAAGGATCTATCTAGAAGATAGAGATGAGAAGGAATATTTCATGGTTTTCTCTTATATAAGTTTTGAATTTTGTACCATTTTCAGGTATTATCTATTCACAAAAGTAATTCATTAATTATTCTTTTTAAACCCAACATAACATGTAATTTAGATAAAAAAATATATATACTGGTTATGGAATGATTTGGTTGGACCACTCAAATTATGGATCTGAACTACTTAAAGACCTATGTTTGAAAGCTTCTTATCACCTAAACATCTTAAGAGATGACAGTGTATGATCCGATACCTAGAAAACCCAAGAGACTCAGTCAAAAACTTACTGGAACTAATTGAAATATTTAGTTTTGTGGCAGGATATAAGATCAACATCCAAAAATCAGTTGGATTCCTCTACACCAGCAAAGAGATTGCTGAAAAAGAAATAAGGAAATAAATACCGTTTTCAATACTTCAAGAAACCAGAGAGATCTACATAATGGAAGAACATCACATGCTCGTGGATAGGAAGATTGAACATTGTGAAAACGTCAGTTCTACCCAAAGCAATCTATACATTCAATGCAATCCCAATACAGGTCTCATCAACATTCTTTAGGGATATGGAAAAACTAATCACTAACTTTATATGGAAAGGAAAGAGACCTCAGATAAGCAAAACACTATTGAAGAAGAAAAACAAAGT
>NW_006922294.1:72684-73504 GCF_000298275.1 Orycteropus afer afer
ATCTTTCACTTAGCAGCCAAGTGCCTACCCACTGCACCATCAGAGCTCTTTTTATTTTTTTTAAATAGAAACAGAATTTGTTTTTGTAGCCACAGAGCCTCTGAGGTTCTTATAACCCACTGGAAGAATCTCATTTCTTCTTTGTTCTTAACATGGATTAAAACACCAGTTACAAATAGAAAGGAATCTCTGGGTGGGGCAAATGGTTTACAACAGAAAGGTTGGAGATGGGAGTCCAGCCAGAGGCTCCTTGGAAGAAAGGCTTTGTGATCCACTTCTGAAAAACCAGAAGTCAAATGCTTTAGGCACTGCGCTACCACAGCTCCTTCTGAAAAACCAGCCATGGAAAACCATACGGAACACAGTTCTCCTCTGACACACGGGGTCACATGAGTTAGAGTCCGTTCAGTGGTAACTGGTTTACCAGCTTACAAATAGAGAACTTTCTCAAATGCAAAAAATTACAACTGGATTTTTCTTGTAAATATATTTTGTGGATGTTTCATTTTAGGTTCTGGTAACCAAAAGTGCAGAGCTAAGGAATCTGACACAGTTAATTTATTGTGCTCGATATACAGTAGCAAAAATGCTTTTCCTAAAAAATCATTTTGCGTAAGTCCTTTTTTTGCTCAAATCTAAGTAGCTGCCCACATCATTAGATTTCCCACAGCAAGTTATTCTGAGCCCTTGCTGTTGTTTCTGGTTCCCCACCTTCTCTGACTCTTCCTTCCATCAGCAGGATTCCCGTTTCCTTGCTTTGCCAACTGGCTGTGCGGCTGAGAGTGAGGGACTTACCTCTCAGTTTCTTTGCCTGTAAAAT
>NW_006922294.1:74658-75612 GCF_000298275.1 Orycteropus afer afer
ATCCTTCCAAATAACTTCTTACAGGCATTGCCTCATAGGGAAAAGAATTTTCAAGCAAGCTATAACTGAACCAATTACCTGAATAAGAATGAATTTTCTCCAATCACAGGGTACACTCTACAGGCCATCAGGGTAATGTCTAAGGACCAATCTTCCCTTTGAAGATTCTGCTTAAGTCATTCCTCTTTGTCTTTTCCTGGCCACACTTCTGAGTGTTTGAATTAGCTAATAAAGATTCTGAATTAGAGATACAAACAGCTCACTTAGAAGATATGTTAATGGCTAATAAAAGTTTTAGAATCATTTCCAACATGATAAGATCAGTATCCTAGGATTGAGTTATTTGGTACATTAATTAATTTCAATTTATCCTCCTGCCTAATGCCAATTGTGACAACACATTTATTCCCCACAAATAGTGGCTTGTCATGTCTTGTTGCTTAACTCTAAGCCTTATGAAGAATCAAGATGGATATTTATTGATTAAGAAAATTACTGTGCTGTGTCCTCTGAAGCCCTTGGGGTCAGTATCTTACTCTAGCATGGCCCACACTTGTTCTGTAATCAAGTGATCAATATATGTGTCTTGGTTAGAAAACTGGTGATAATTCTGGAGTATTTATTTTAGATACTTTAAAAATTGCAATCTTGAAAGAAGTTTGGGTATTAAGTGATTTTGGGGTTGAATCTTATGTCACAGAGAAGGAACAGGAAGATTTTTAATAGTATAAATTCCTCTGAGATATTAAAGTTGAAAGAATTCCACCAGTTACCCAATCTTTACTTGAAGTAATGGGACATTGCATTTCGTTTCTTACTCTTTAGAACAAGTTTCTGTGACATCCTATTCATTCTTCACTTCTTTTATCTAACTTGTAAAAGTTTTGCCAATTTCTGGTTTTAATTCTCTCTTTGCAAACTTCTACTACTTTGGGAAGATGACTCTCTCCCGAA
>NW_006922294.1:76432-77475 GCF_000298275.1 Orycteropus afer afer
CATGTTGCTATGATGACGAACAGGTTTCAGCAGCACTTCCCAACTGAGACAAACTAGGAAGAAAGGACTGGAGATCTATTTCCAGCAATCAGCCAATGCAAACCCCATAGATCACAATGGTCAAGTGGACAGTCAATCATAGGGGTGGCATTGGGCCAGCCTGCATTTTGTTCTATTGGGTGTGGAGTTGCCGTAAGTCAGGGGCCAACTTAGTAGCAGCTAACAACAATATCATCATCAAGAATAATAAGCACCTACTTTAGAAAATTGACCTGAGGATTCGTGTAAAGCACTTGGAATAATGTCTAACTCTAAGGAGCAGTTGCTAGATAATAACTATAATATTTTTCTTTCCCTTTGAGTTACTGGTTTCTCTGTGTCTCTTTCCACTGTGGTTTCAATAAGGTAGTCAGATGCATCTTCAAACAATGCTTTGTTGCTATTGTTATTAACTGAAGACAGTGGCTTCCCGTGGTGATTATATCAAATTCACATTTCTTAGTATTCAAGGTCTTATATAATCTCACCTCAACCTGTGGCTCTGACTGATGTCCCATTCTTCTACTTCTCAGGACCCTTTTGGTTGTAGCTACTAGGATGACAAGTACCTAGATGACTCTGATGAAAGTGGTCTAGAGGACATTATGGGAAATGTTGCTTTAGCATTAGCCAGTATGCAGCTGTGCACCTTGCATGTTTTCATGTGTGAGTCTCATTTCTCACAAGTGAGAAATTAGGGCAAAAACTTTGTCTTTGCATCTGTACAGAAATGAGTTTACATGCAGGCTTGAGACTGCTATCCCTAGAAAGGTCTGCTTGCAAGGTTGGCTCTTGGCTGGCATAGTGGGTTGAATGGTGAAGTCCAAGTATATATCCATGTCCTAATCCACAGAACTTGTGAATGTGATCTTATTTGGAAAAAGAATCTTTGTAGAGGTAATAAAGAATCTTTGTAGAGGTAATTAAGAATCTGAAGATGAGATCACCCTGGATTGCCCCAGTGGGGCCTAAATACAAAGATGAGTGTCCTTAGAAGAGACCAA
>NW_006922294.1:80655-86645 GCF_000298275.1 Orycteropus afer afer
GGGTTTGAACTGCCAGCCTTCTGGTTAACAGTCAAGTGCCTTAGGCACTACACTACCAGAGCTAAAAGACCTCTTTAAAGTGTTAACAAGCAAACTGTCACTTTGATAACTAAGGTGTGACCAGTCCAAGCTATGGTCTTTTCAGTGACCACTTATGCATGTGAAAGCTGGACAATGAAACAAGACAGAAGAATTGATGCTTTTGAATTGTGATGCTGGTGAAGAATATGGACTGTGTCATGCACTGCCAGAAGAATGAACAAATCAGTCTTAGAAGAAATACAACTGCAATACTCCTTAGAAGTGAGGATGGTGAGGCTTCATCTTTCTTACTTATTTTGGACATATCATCAGGAAAGATCAATCACTAGAAAAGGTTGGTAAAGTAGAGGGTCAACGAAATAAGCAAACCTTCAGTAAGATAGAATGATACAATAGCCTCAACAATGAGCTCACACATGTCAAAGAGCATGGAGGTGGTGCAGGACAGGGCAATGTTTTGTTCTGTTATACACAAGGTCACCATGAGTTGGCCATTAAAAACAACAAAATTAGAAACTGTAGAGAGTGATCTAATTTCCCTTTTTGGGCAGTCAGCTGAGGAGGAGGATTTCATGGTAGCCCTTATGCACCAAAAGCACTGTATGAGCTGGATGAGGAGCCCATATACACCTACCCTGCATTCCATGGCTTTGCATTTCAGTGGTTTACTTATCTAGTGATGCTGGAAAAGCACTTATAATTCATTTTTCTGATAGTCTAATTATTAATTGCAGCATCTGGCATATCCCTTTCATTAGCTGCTGCTTGCTTGATTTTCTTGGGCTAAATTAGCATTCCTTAATAGTAGGTTTTTGCAACTACATTGACACTCAGTAACATGGGAGTGCTATCCATTAGTAAAGGATATCATACAATGCTTAGAATCATGAACTCATAGATAGCCTATGAGCCTTCATTTTATATTTATCAATACTTAGCTCACAGAAGTAAGTGATTTGTCCAAGGTCACACACTTAGTGGGTGGCAAAATTGCAGTTCATATTTTGATGTATCTTATTATTTTATTTGTATGCCGTGCAAATCTATCTGATACAGAATATATAATTATCAAGTACAGGACTCTTTGTCTTTGTTTTTATATCCCTAGTGCCTGACATTACCTGTTCTTGTTATTAAATGCCATTGAGTCAGTTATAACTCATACAGACTCCAGGAACAACAGAACGAAACACTGCCTAGTCCTGCACCATGCTCATAATCCTTGCTATGTTTGAGCTCATTGCAACCACTGTGTCAATCCATCTCACTGAGGGTCTGCCTCTTTTTCACTCACCCTCTACTTTACCAAGCATGATGTCCTTCTCCAGGAGTGGTCCCTTCTGGAAACTTGTCCAAAATACATGAGACAAAGTCTTGCCATCCTTGCTTCCAAGATGCATCCCAGCTGTATTTCTTGTAAGACAGATTTGTTCATTTTTTCTGGCAGAATATGGTATAGTCAATACTCTTTACCAAAACCATACTTAAAAGGCATCAATTCTTCTTCAATCTTCCTTATTCATTGTCCAGCTTTCATATACATATGACGTGACTGGAAAAACAATGGTTTGGCCAGGTACACCTTTGTGCTCAAAGTGACATCTTTGCAGTTTAATACTTTGAAGAGGTCTTTTGTTGCATAGTTTCCTAATGCAATACATTGTTTGATTTCCTGACTACTGCTTCCATAGGTATTTATTATCTGTTGTTGTTGTTGTTATGTGCCATCAAGTCGGACCCAACTCACAGTGTCCCCTCCTTGGGTTTCCAAGGCAGTATCACTACGGAAGTAGATTGCCCAACCTTCCTTCTGAGGAGTGGTTGGTGTGTTTGAACTGCCAGCCTTCTGGTTAGCAGTCAAATGCCTTAGGCACTATGCTACCAGAGCTCTTGTTGATTATCTAGTGTTGAAAAAAGACTTACTAGGTAAATGATTAGACAATAATAATAGAAAAGAAGACACTTGCATTTCTTCTTGGGCCCTCATGAGTTGTTTCTCTCACTATATCACATACAAAAATAAAAAGGAATATGTTTATATTTATTCAAAACATGTTATGCTTGATGCAATTTGGTAGTCACTCTGCTAGGCACAGTATGGAACAAAGATGATTAAGACAAAATATCTATCCTAAACATATAGAGACCATGAGATGAACTAGACAAATGCTGTAATATAGGGATAATGTGAATGACCTAGAGGAGATACAGACGGCTAGCTAAAGGAAATCAGAGGACAGATATATCACAGTATGAGAGAATGAGAAAAGGCTTCAGGGAGGAGGAGACTTTTGACCTGAACCTTGGAGAGCCATCTGAATTCCATAGATAAAAATGAGAGGATAGGACAGGAGAGCAATGTGGGAAAAGGGAGAATTTTAAGAAGTTCTTGTTAGCTGTGGTATGTGAAGTAAAGTGTGTGCATGTGGAGGAGAAAGCAGCAAAGTAAGGGTCCAAAGTCAGGTAAGTTCCCAGGCAGCTTTGCCTATCCAGGCTCAGGGCTTTGTACTTCATTCAGTCAGCCTCTTCTGTTTTTGAATATGAGAGTGACATCATCAGGTTATTTTACAGCAGTTGGGAGGTTGGTTTTGAGGGGCAAGAGAATGAAACAAGTGAGATAATTCAAGGAGGAAATTGCAATTGTTCAGGTACAAGGTAGGGAGTCAGTGAACAGCAGAGATGAAAAGGAAGGGGCAATGTGACAAACTTGGTGCACGACAGAACATGAGAAATGCAGCATCCAGAAGAGCCAGATGGTTATATCATGAACAGCATATATTTGGTACTTAACTTAGCCTATTTTAATTATCTATGCGCACATGGTGAAAGACAAGTCAGTGTTTCATTCTGCGTCACTGTGTGTCAGAACTGACTCCAAGGCACCTAACAAGAACATTGATTTCCCCAATAGATTGTGAGCTCTTGGAGGGCAGAGCTCCTGCTTATGTTTCCAAAGTGAACATGGTAGTTGGTTGGCCATCTGAATGGAAGTTGGGGTGTTGGTGGAAATAGTTTGTTTCTTTTTGGACATGTTGGATTTGGAAATGTCTGTTAATCTGATGCAGTTTCTAGAAATAGATTATAGAAATAAAAGGAGAAAAATTATACCAGCTTATGTGGAAGTGAGGGCAAATAAAGTGTAGAGAATATAACTGAATATAAAGAAAATGCAGGAACAGTTCCTTTCAAGATGTCAAGTGAGGTTGGAAAGAAATGCAGCACGATACCCATTGGGAAGGACTGGAATGAGAGTGAAGCCTGGCAGGGCAGGGAGGACTGATGTGGCCCTGTGGGTTGTGTTAGCTGGTGAGAGCTGAACCAGAGGTGGAAGGGGAAGGTTCAGTAGCATAAGTGAGAGACCGCAGAGCAAGGAGTTAAGCGTGCAGCTCTAGAGTTGGACTGCTTGAGTTCAAATGCTGACTTCTCTACTGATTCATTACGAGGCTGAAGTGACATTACTTTCTATAGTAACAATTTCCTCTTCTGCAAAATGAGGACAGTAATACTAATACCAGTATTAGTAGTAATACTATAGTACTGTAACAGAACACGGAATATGATAAGCCCTTCATAAGTGTTAATTCCTCTTCTTTTTCATTATTTTTTTTTTCTGCTGCAAAATACTTCTTTCTTTATTTTTTTAAAATTATTTTTTATTTTGCACTGTTCCCTCCCCTCCCCTACCAACCCTGGGAACCAACAAAGAAAATATCCTTCCATATATAAACCTTTCCTTGACTTTTTACAAAAGGAACTAATACAATATTTGTCCTTCTGTGATTGACTTAGTTCACTCAGCATATCCTCCAACTTCATCCACATTCTGCAGTGTTTTGTAGATTCTACATTATTCTTTGAGGTTGCATAGTATACCATTGTGTGTATGTACCATAGTTTGGTTATCTGTTCTTCTGTTGATGGGAACTAGGTTGTTTCCATCTCTTTTGCTATTGTAAATAGTGCTTCAATGAATATGGGTGTGCAAGTATCTGTTTTGCTATTGTAAATAGTGCTTCAATGAATAAGGGTGTGCAAGCCAGACTTTGTCTCACCTATTTTGGTCATGTTGTAAGAAGGGACCATTCCCTGGAGAAGGATGTCATGCTTGGTAGGGTGGAGGGTCGACGAAAGAGGGGGAGGCCTTCAAGGAGATGGATTGATACGGTGGCTGCGATGATGGGCTCAAGTATAGCAGGGATTGTGGGGCTGGTGCGGGATCGGGCAGTGTTTCGTTCTGCTGTGCATGGGGTCGCTATGGGCCGGAAACGACTCGACGGCACTTAACAACAACAACAACAACAACAAAGTATCTGTTCTTGCCCTGGCTTTCACTTCTTTAGCATACATACATAGTAATGGGATTGCTAGATCAAATGGTATTTCTAATTCTAACATTTTAAGGAATTGCCATACTGCTTTCCCCGGTGGTTGTGTCATTTTATAGTCCCACCAGCAGTGTACAAGAATCCCAATCTTTTGACTCTTTTGGAGAAGTCTATTGAAGCACATACAAATTTAATTTTTAGAAGGTCTCATTCATTTAGTTTGTCTCCTGCTGTTTGTGCATTTTGGGTTATGGATGACAGTCTATTTATGCCATAAATTAGGGTCCTTGGATTTGCCTCTATTTTTTCCTTGAGGAACTTTCTGGTTTTAGGTTTCACATTTAAGTCTTTGATCCATCTGGAGTTCGTTTTTGTGTATGGTGTGAGGTAAAGATCTTGTTTCCTTTTTCTAGAAATGGATATCCAGCTTTGCCAGCACCATTTCTTAAAGAGACCATCTCTTCCACATTTAGTGGATTTCAGCCCTTTGTCAAAGATTAGCTGACCCAGTCGATGGATCTATTTCTGGGTTCTCAATTCTCTTCCATTGGTCTATGTGTCTGTTGTACCAGTAGCAGGCTGTTTTGACTACTGTGGCTGTATAGTAGGTTTTGAGATCAGGGAGTGTGAGACCTCCTACTTTGTTCTTCGTCTTCAGTAGTGCTTTGCTTATCTGAGGTCTCTTTCCTTTCCATATAAAGTTAGTGATTGGTTTTTCCATATCCTTAAAGAATTGGATCTGGATTGGTATTGCATTGAATTTATAGATTGCTTTGGGTAATAGTAACATTTTCACAATGTTTAATCTTCCCATCCATGAGCATGGTATGTTCTTTCATTTATGTATACCTCTTATGGTTTCTTGAAGTAATGTTTTGTAGTTTTCTTTTAACAGGTTATTTTGTGTCCCTGGTAAGATTTATTCCCAAGGTTTGTTTGTTTGTTTGTTTGTTTTTTTTGTAGCTATTGTAAATGGTATTGATTTCCTTATTTCTTTTTCAATAACCTCTTTGCTGATGTAGAGGAATCCAAATGATTTTTGTATGTATATCTTGTATCCTGTCACTATGCTAAATCTCTCAATTAGTTCCAGTAGTTTTTTTGCTGAATCTCTTGGACAATCTACTTCTATAGTGATAATGCCTTGGAAACCCAAGGAGGGGCCGCTATGAGTTGGGTCTGACTCGACAGCACATAACAACAACAACAACTTAGGTTTTCTATGTATAGGATCATATCATCAGCAAATAGGGATAATTTTACTTCTTCCTTACCAATTTGGATGCCTTTGATTTCCCTTTCTTCCCTTATTGCCCTGGCTAGGACTTCCAATATAATGTTGATTAGAACGGGTCATAGAGGGCATCCTTGTCTGGTTCCTTTTCACAAGGTGAATGGTTTCAGTCTCTGCCCATTGAGAATAACATTAGCTGTTGGTTTTGTATATATGCCCTTTATTATGTTGAGGAATTTTCCTTCTATTTTACTGAGAGTCCTTTTTTTTTTTTTTAAAATCAGGAATGGGGGTTGGAATATCAAATGCCTTTTCTGCATCAATTGATATGATTATGTGGTTCTTTTCCTTTGTTTTATTTATGTGATGGATGATGCTGATTATTTTTC
>NW_006922294.1:88630-89259 GCF_000298275.1 Orycteropus afer afer
CTTGATTATTAGTCTATTTTTGTCTCTGTCTCTAAGATATGTCTCTTGTAGACAGCATATTGATGAGTTATGTATTCTCATCTAGACTGCAACTCTCTGTCTCTTGAGTGGTGCATTTAATCCGTTGACATTCAGTATAATTATTGACAAGTATGAATTTTTTGCTATCATTTCATTATGTGTTTTTTTCATGGTGTTGCTGATTTCTTTGTTCCATATAATTTCTGTGGTAAGCTCATTTTGTTTATGAATTGTGTTATCATTTCCTTGGTTACTATTGTTTTACTATTTACTAAATATTTGTGTTTGTCCTCTTTTTTTATTCTGATATGAAGGTTTATCTTTTTTCTTTGAGGTTACCCTGTGGTTCATAATTTTCTTCCCAAGTTTGGAACAGTCCATTCTATCTTGCAATTGTCTTGACTTCCTCACTGTTTAGAAGTTCTGTAACTACACTATTTTTTCCCTCTTTTTGTTTTGTAGTTGTCCTCATTTGACAATTGATGTCTCTGGTTCCCTGTTTGCAGTCTTGTAAGCTTATTTTAGGAGCTCTGGTAGTGTAGTGCCTAAGGCATTTGACTGCGGTTCAAACCCACCAGCCACTCCTCACAAGGAAGATTGGACAATCT
>NW_006922294.1:93499-104171 GCF_000298275.1 Orycteropus afer afer
AACATGGGTGTGCATATATCTGTTCTTGTCATGGCTCTCACTTCTTTAGGGTATATACTTAGTAATGGAATGGATGGGTCAAATGGTAATCCAACTTTTTAAGGAATCACCATACTGCTTTCCACAGTGGTTGTACCATTTTACAGCTCCACCAGCAGTGTATGAGAATCCTAGTCTTTCCACATCCTTGCCAGCATTTGTTATTTTCTGTCTTGTTGAACTTTTGAAGCTTACTTTTTAAAAGTAAGAATTATTTAAGGAAGTAGACACTCAACTGGTTTTGAATCTCTGGATTTTAATGTATTTGTTCAAAGCAGGATCCGGTATTTCAAACTTACACTTGGGGGAGAAATATTTTTTCTTTTACGTATATGGTGTGCACAGTCCATAAACAAGGATAGTGATTAATTATTTTTCAGCTATATTTACTTTTGATGTACTGAAAGTGAGGGAAAACTATTTCATGAAAGAGAATTTAGACACAATGAAAAAGTTATTTTCTTTAAAGAATTGTGCTTTTTCAAAGGGAGGCTAATACTCCAACAACGCTTTTGGAGACAGTTACCAAAAGAAAGTCTTACAAACAGAGACACTCAGCTTTTATGTCTGACTTTTGGAAAATAAACATTTTTTCTTTTTTCCTAACAAGACTGTGTGAGCTCAGTCATGTACACTATGAAAATAATTGGTGCATGTTAGTACTCCTTGTGCCAGATTTCATGCTTGTTGAAAGGTGATTGGATTCAAACCAGCATATATAAAGGTCAACTGGCTGTTCTTAAACAGTCCAGAATTTTAACTCTTGTTACAAGGACTTTAATCAAATGACCATTTTAGGAAGGGGGAAGAGACTGCACGCTGTGTTTTAACTTTATGAGCCTTTTGTCTTTATTTTATTTGTAAAGATTTAGGGATTTCTTTAGGGATTGAAAGAGGTCTGAGAAATGAGTTCTCAGTGGATTTTTGGAAATGAGTGGTAGTAGACACTGAGTTCTTTGAAACCACTAAATTTAAGGCGGGCTCTGATGTGATGGTACTTATCACATCAACAACGTCTAAATGTCAGGCTGAAAGTTCTCTCTCTTTTTAATAATTAACTTATTTTTGTTCATAATAACTCCTTGGCCCTCCATCTCCTTCTTCCTTGTCTTCCCACATTTAGCCTTTTTTTTTTTTTTTACTTCCTTAAAAAGATTGGTGGAGAAACGACTGTCTAATGATCAGTATTTGACACAGCAGTTTGATATTAGCTCTGTTTCTGGGTTGGGTGTTTCCCTGGAGCTTGTGAATTTAATGACTTTGTTTTCCAGTGATTTTAAGCATATGGATTAAATAGTTTATTTCTTCAACCTTCAGAAAGCTTTCTGTCAGGCAGCTTTTTGTTGTCCTTCCCCATATAAGGTTGGGAATACCTAATCTCAAATAACTAGAGTGAATTCTAAGGTTTTTGTCTTTTGGATTAGTGTCCTGGTGAGATACTAGGAACTTTCAAACATGTGATTATGAGGACTCTAGTTTGGAAGAGTAAAAGTTGTTGTTTTTCTTAAGGGAAAAACTTCCTGAGTTTGACATTGGCCGTCTCCACAAATGCCACACAAAAGTTGACAGGTGAAGGCAGGTGGAGTCCAAGCATCTATTTACCATTAGTATGTGTGGACTCTTGTAATTTTAACTAAAACCGAAAAAACCAAACCCACTGCCCTTGAGTCAGATCCGACTCATAGAGACCCCTCCTTGGGTTTCTGAGGTGGTATCACTATGGAAGTAGATTGCCCAACCAAGTTTTCCAGCAAATTACAAAGCCTTGCTTTTGGGTCTGATAATTTAACATCCTCCTACTTCCTGATTACTTTATAGTATGCTCTTAATTCTCTTTTTTTTTTCCTACATTCTCCACAACTTTTGGGCTACGCGTATGAAAACTCATCTGTTCAAATGGGGATAACATTGCCTTTGTGAGAATTAAATGAATTAATTAATGTAGAATGCTTGGAACAATGCCTAACACGTAATAGATGCTCAATAAATATTAACTTCATTATTATTATCATGACCATCTTTGCAATTATCCTAATCTCTTCCACTAATTGCTATGCCATATGTAGATGTGTGACTTTTAGAGAACTACAGAGTTTTTTACTGATGGGGTAGGTAAAACTCAAGAGTTAAAATTGTTCTTCATCTCACCTCTCAACACCCTAAACTTTTTTTTCTTTTGCCTAAACTTAATCTAGGACCCCTATTGGGAGATGGCATATGAGAGGTTGTCCTGAACCAGATAGGTGGTGGTGGGGGCAGACAAATTGCCAAGGTGGCTTTTAAGGAGATAGATGGAGAGCCAGACATGGATCTAGCAGGGATGCCTATTCAGGCAGTGAAGGAAGAGTATGGAAGACAAGAGCAGGTGAAAAACAAAAGGAAGACAGCTCAGTGGTGGTATTAGAAAGGGGACAGCAGATGGTAGCCAGGAGAAGACCTGGACAGAAACCTTCCCATACCAAACCAAAACCCAAATCCACTGCCATTGAGTTAATTCTGACTCATAGCAACCTCCATTGGGTTTCTAAGGCTCTAATCTTTACAGAAGTTGATTGCCTCATCTTCCTCCCATGGAGCAGCTGGTGGGTTTGAACTGCTGATCTTCTGGTTAGCAACCAAATGCCTTACCCACTATACCACCAGAGTGACCCTTTATCTTCATTTACTGTCCTGCATCACCTTTTTGCCCTGAGTACCTTCCCAAAGCTAAAGCCTAGTTGTTTGTAAACAGCCTCTTTTAAAGACACTGAGCTCTGGCATTGTTCTCATTTTCTTCCCTGTCAATATACTTACAACCTACAGTTCTTTCTTAAATTGATTCATAATTAAAATCTTTCACCATTAATGTTCATTCAATTCTATTTCATCACAAACTTAACATTCACAAAACTAAGATTTATAGCAAAGGGTAGTTGTCTCTGAGCTAAAGCAAAAATGATATCGCTCTAAAATATATGCTATGGTAGGAACCTGGCGTTAAACACATGTGATGGTATTTAGAATTGTATTGAAAATAGTGTCTAGAACATGTTTTATTTTTTCAAATATTTTGACTACAATTTACAATAAAAATCATGATTTACATCACAGTATATATCCTTGTATATACATGTGTGTGCATAGCTTAAACTAAAGTGTCATGAAACCATGCTTAATCTTATTGCACCCAATGTACTTTGACATTTTCTACCTTATTGCTTTTATTGAAAATAATCCTATTTGTAACCCTCTGAACACGTAACCTGCAGCTTGAAAAATCCTGGCCTAGAGGACCATCCAGTGGTTGCCTTTTGAGCTTTTATACACCGTCCACATATCATACATGAAAGAGGGTGGTAGCCAGCTCAGTTTTATACATTTCCATTCTTCCACAGTTTAATGACCAATACATAGAAATACAGTTTAAGGAGTAATGGCCGTCTCTTCTTATCCTGACACAGAAAAAGAAAGAAAACTTAGACAAAGAACTATCTGAGAAACAGAATTCTCTCTGTATCCTCTCTCCAAATAAAGATGAGCTAAATAAATGGAAAATGATATTATGCTCGTAGATGGAAAGATTATATAGCATAACGATGTAAATTTTCCCATAAAGTCAATGCTATCCCAGCCAAAATGCCAGAAGTTTTAATTTATTTATGGATATTTACAATATTATTTTAAAGTTTACATGGAATTACAGTTAGCCAAGAATAGCCAACAGAGGCCTAATGCAAAAGAACAAGGAGAGAAGACTTATTCTATGAGCTATCAATACTTATTATAAGAACAATAATAATAAAGACAGTGTGGTATTGACATGTTGGTAGAAAAATAGCCCACTGTCCCTCCACCCACCCACTGTCATTAAGTATATTACAATTTACTGCGACCCTATAGGGCAGAGTAGAACTGACCCAAAGGGATTCCAAAGTTGTAAATCTTTTCAGAAGCAGACTGCCTCACCTTTCTCCCACAGAGCAGCTGTTGGGTTTGAACTGTTGACCTTTTGTCTAGCAGCCAAATATATCTGATATTGTTGCAAATTATATTGTTTTGTACATTTTACTCTCTGTTGCTAATACCAGAAACGCAATTGTATGTTCTATCTAACAAACTTGCCAAGCTTCATGATTAATCAAAATACTTTATCTAAAGAGTCTTTTGAGTAACATAATCATGTTCTCTAAAAATATTGATAGTTTTACTTATTCTTTTCTAGTCTGTGATATTTATTTATTTTTCTTTCTATCCACCATCTCTCTGTCTATTCTTGCCTTATTGCTCTGGCTAGGACTTCCAGTACAGTGGAATAGCAATGATAATAATTGGTGTCTTAGTTATCTAATGCTTCTATAAGAGAAACACCACAAGTAGATGGCTTGAACAAATAGAAATTTATTCTTTTACAGTTTAGGAGGGTAGTAGTCTGAATTCAGAATGCCAGTTCTAGAGGAAGGCTTTATCTCACTATTGGCTCTTGGGGAAAGTCTTGTCTTCTTTCAATATCTTTGGGCTTGGCATTCTTTGGAGATCTCCATGTGTCTTGGCATCAATCTTCCCCTGGATGTAGGAAGTTCACAGTACAGGAACCCCAGCTCCAAAGGATGTGGTCTGCTTTTGCTCTTCTTTCTTGATGGTAGTAGATCTCTCTCTGCTCACTTCTCCCTCCTTTTGTCTCTTGTAATATAAAAAGTGATGCAAGCCACACCCTAGGAAAAACTCCCCTTAACATCAGATCAGGGCTGTGATGGGATTAAGGTGTTACCCTACTCCTTTTACAACAGACTGGTTTAACACATCAGATCACTTTATGGGAGATCATTACATAACTGCCAAATTACATCATTACATAACTGCCAAACAGCTGAGAATCATGGCCCAGCAAAGTTGACACATATTTTTTTGGGATGCAGTTCAATCCATGCCATGTGGCATCCTTTTCTCTTTCCTGATCTCAGAGAAAAAATTTTCAAAATTTCAGTAGTAAAAGTGATGTTTAAAACTTTTTTTGTGTGTAAATGCCTTTTATTAGAGTAAGAAATTTCCCTTTGATTTCTAGTTTGCTGGTGGATTTCCTACAGAAATAAATGTTAAATTTTACCACTTTTTTCTGAGTCTATCAAAATCATAGAGATTTCTACTTAATTCTTTTAATCTGGTTAAATACATTGAATTAATATTTTGAATGTTAAAACAACCTCAAATTCCTGGAATAAACCAAACTCTGTTATGATGTATTACATCACTGAATTCAACTTTTTAATATTCTATTTGAGATTTTTGCATTTGTGATATGAAAGACTCTGGCCTGTAATTTTCTTTTCATTTAATAACTTTGTCAGGTTTTGGTATCAAGACATTGCTGGCCTTAAATACAAGTTGGGGTCTATTCCCTACATTTCATCTCTTAAGAGTTTATGAAGATTAGTGCTAATTCTTTTTTATGTGTTTATTAGGATTCAACAGTGCGTTGTTCATTTCCCCTAAATTTTCAAATTTATTTGCCTAAAGTTACTCATAATGTACTTTAATTATATCTGAAAAAATCTTTAGTAGTGTCCCCTTTTCACTTCAGATGCTAGATATTTGTGCCCTTTCTTATTTCTGTAAGTTTCAGCAAAGGCTTATCAATTTTATTACTTTTTCAAAAAACCAACTGTTGGCTTTTGATATTCTCTGTTGTATTTTTTTTAAATTTCCATTAATTTCTATTCTTGTTTCTCTCCTTCTCTTCTTTGAGTTTAATTTGCTATTCTTATGTAGTTTTAAATATCTCTCTTCAACAACATAAATTGCCACTATACACATGGACCTCGTGAAATGGAATACAAAGGAACCAAATCAACTACATCTATGGAAAGAGATAATGGAGAAGCTCAGTATCATCAGTCAGAGCAAAGTTAGGGCCGACTGTGGAAAAGACTACCTTAGGCTCATATGCAACTTTAAGTTGAAGCTAAAGAAAATTAAAACAAGTCTACAAGAGCCAAAATACAAATTTGAGAATATCCCCCCTAAATTTGAAGACCATCTGAAGAACTGATTTGATGCATTCAAAACCAATGACTGAAAACCAAAGGGGTTGTGGGATAATATCAAGGACATCACACATGAAGAAAGCCAGACTTCATTTGTGATGTTTTGGTCATGTTGTCAGAAGGGATCAATTCCTATAAGGATATCATGCTTGGTAAAGGAGAGGGTCAGTGAAAAGGGGGACTATTCTCAACAAGATAGATTAACGCAGGGGCTCCAACAATGGGCTCAAGAATGGCAAGAATTGTGAGGCTGGAACAGAAGCAGGCAATGTTTGTTCTGTTGTATATAGAATCACTATGAGTTGGACTCTATAACTACCACTCGTCTGTCAGTTTGTTGTCCTGTAGTGGCTTGCATGTTGCTGTAAGGTTGGAGGCTATGCCACCAGTATTTCAAGTATTAACAGGGTCACCATGGTACACAGGTTTCAGCAGAGCTTCCAGATTAAGACAGACATGGAAGCATGAAGGAGCTATCCACTTTTCGAAGAACTGGCCAATGAAAACCTTGTGAATAATAGTGAAACACTGTCTGATATGTTACTGGAAAACTTTATGAATAGCCCTGAAACATTGTTTGGTACAGTGGCAGATGATGAGCCCTTCAGGTCAGAAGGCACTCAAAATATGACTGTGGAAGAACTACCTCCTCAGAGCTACCTTGCCAACTGTCTGGAAGAGATCATTATTTGTACCCATTCCAAATAAAGGAGATTCCACAGCATGTGGAAATTGTCTAACAATATCTTTAATACCACACACAAGTAAAATCTTTCTGAGAATAATTCAAAAATGGTTGCAGCAGTATATTGACAAAGAACTTCAAGAAATGCAAGCTGGATTCAGAAGAGGATGTGGAGCAAGGGATATCATTGCTGATGTCAGATGGATTTTGGCTGAAAGCAAAGGATACCAGAAAGATGTTTACTTGCGTTTTATTGACTATGCAAAGGCATTCGATTGTGTGGATCCTAACAAATTATGGATAACATTGAGAAAAATGGGAGTTCCAGAACACTTAATTGTGCTCATGAGGAGCCTGTCTGTAAACCTGGAGGCTGTCATTTGAAGAAAATGAGGGGATACTGCATGATTTAAAATCAGGAAAGTAGTGTGTCAGGGTTGTATCATTTTGCCATACTTATTCAATCTGTATGCTTAGCAAATAATCTGGGAAGCTGGACTATAAGAAGAAAAGTATGGCATCAGGATTGGAGGAAGACTCGTTAACAATCTGCAATATGCAGATGACACAGCTTTGCTTACTGAAGGTGAAGATGACTTGAAAAACTTATTGATGAAGATTAAAGACACAAGTCTACAGTATGGGTTACACCTCAACATAAAGAAAATGAAAATCCTCATAATTGGACCAATAAATAAATCACAATAAATGGAGAAAAGATTGAAGTTGTTAAAGATTTCATATTATTTGGTTCTACAGTCAACACCAATGGAAGCAGCAGTCAAGATATCAGAAGACGTATTACACTGGGCCAATCTGCTACAAAAGACCTCTTTAAAGTGCTGAGGAGCAAAGATGTCTCTCTGAAGACTAATGTGCACCTAGCCCAAACCATGGTGATTTCAATTGCCTCATATGCATGTGAAAGCTAGGCAATGAATAAGGAAGACTGAAGAAGAGTTCATGCTTTTGAGTTGTGATATTGGTCCTGGAAGAAGTGCAGCCAGAATGCACCTTGGAAGAGAGAATGGCCAGACTTCATCTCACCTAATTTGGTCATAATGTTAGAAGGTACCTGTGGTAGATAAGCTTGTGTGTCAACTTGGCTGGCCTAGTTGATTTGCTGGGCAGCTGGATGTAGTTATTCTCCATGGTGTAACCTACTGGAACAGCTGAGTAGCTGCTTTAGGGATGTAAAGTAGCTACTTCTAGTATGTAAGAAGCAGCTTTGGGGAAGGTCTCTAGCTTTTTGGTATGCTTGAATCCTGCAAGTAGCCAAGTCGTTGTTCAACAGTCTGCCATGCTGTGAGGATCTTAGTACTTCTGGATTTGAATTAGTGGCCTGCCATGTTGTTTGGTAACATTGGGACTGCCTTTTAACTTGTCAACTTTAGGCTTGTCAGCCTTAGTTGGCAATAGCTGTCTGAGTGAAGAAAAGCCTACAGTTTCAGTGGGCTGGGAGCAGGAGACAGAGCTGAAGCCTGAGGTTGAGGGGCTTTCACACAGCCCCTAGAACCTGGCACTTTGAATTTGGATTTAAAGCCTCCAAAAGCGTAGGAGAATAAAGTCCTGTTTGTTCAAGACATCCCATTTGTGGTATATTCCTGTCAGAGGTAACCAAAACAAGACAATTCCTGGAGAAGGATATCATACTTGGTAAAGCAGAGGGTAACGAAAAAGAGGATGACCCTCAACGACATGGACTGATACCGTGGCTGCAATGATGGGCTCATGTATAGCAAGTATTGTGTGGTTGGCACAGAACCAGACAGTGTTTCATTCTGTTGTACATGGGGTCGCTATGAGTTAGAGCCAACATGATGGTATATAACACAACAACAATATAAATTAGTGCTTTTACCATTTCCTGGAAAATTCAAGAGCTTAAAACATTAAGGACTTAATTCTATTCATCTCCTCCCAACTTATATACTCTTGTTCATGTGTTTTAATTTCATATCTATATTTAAACTCTCCACAATATTATTACTTAATTCATTATTATTCAACATTCAGGAGCTCTGGTGGCATAGTGCCTAAAGGCATTTGAATGCTAACCAGAAGGCTGGCTGTTTAAACACACTAGCCACTCCTTGGAAGGAAGGTTGAGCAATATACTTCTGTAGTGATACTGCCTCAGAAACCCAAGAAGGGGTCGCTATGAGTCAGGTTCAACTCCATAGCAGTGAGTTTGGTTTTGGTTTTTATTCAATATTCAGTATTAATTTAAATTTACCTATGTAAATAAGTCCCTTTTTTGGCTTTCATTTTTCACCTGTATCTCAGTCTTCCAGCTGTAATAATTTTCACTCTGCCTGGAGAGTACCTTTAGTTTTTCCTTGAGTATGTGCTACTGAGGAATGTCATTGTTTTTTCTGAAACTGTCTTTATTTTACCTTTGTTTCTGAAAGATATTTTTACTGGGTATAGAATACTAGGTTGGCTAGTATTTTCTTTTGATATTTTGAAGATATTGCACTATTTTCTATTTCTATTGTCATCTAGCGTCTTCTAAATTTTACCTGTGTGTTAGAAATGTTATTAAGCACACATGTATTTAACTGAACAGATAAATAAAAATGCATCCATGAATCCATAGTTCTGTTTTCTTATGGTCTTTTGTATTTAGTCTAAAATATTTTTTCTTATGTGAAAAATTCAGTTTAGATTACCAAAGGAATCAAAATAAAATATTTGATTACTTAACTGAGATATTTCTTTAATATGGAGATTACAAGTCAGTCCAGGACTATGGAAACATATTCTAAGAAGTATTTCTCTAACACGAAAAAGAGAGATGAAAAATAAAATATATGTGAATTTAGGTAAAAGAAATGTGCAAAAGTATGCAAAGATAATGAAAAAGCACATATGTGCATGTCTTGATCAAATTTGTCTTCCACAGACTTGGAGTAGTTCATTCTCTAAGAACAGCATGTGGTATTATTCCAGATCTTTTCAGTTTCTCAGGTCAGCCCCAAAGATTCTGCCTGGTATTAATTTTTCTGATCATTTGTCATTTTATTTTTACATGGCTATTGTTTAGCTGTGTTTCCTTGAATATTCTCATCATTGGATATCAGCTGTCAGAAAAATAATTAAATGTGACACCTTCCTACTAAGCATATTGGGTCTATAATTGTGTATTTAACTCTTAATTTATTTCTTTACCTAGAAAAGTAGATTTAGAATTACTTTCAGAACCAAAATAGTGCTTGAAATGTAAACTAAACTCTTTTACATTTAAAATATTTTTCCTGTACTAACATGTACCATGGTATAATATAGTGGCTAAGAATATGAGTTTTAAAGGTAGATAAACCTGTGCTCAAATTGTAGCTCTATTATTTACTAATGACATATCCTTGGGGAAAAAAGCATCAGGATGGGAGAACCGGAGCAGGGAGAGGAATAAGCCTGGGGACTGGGAGAGATGAGAAGTAAGCCACAGGGATCCAGGTGAGGAGAGGGAACCTAGGCAAGCCCAAAGCAGCAGGGTGGGAGAACTGGAGAGAGGAGAGGAATAAGCTCGGGGACTGGGACTGATGAGGAGTGAGCTGCAGGGATCCAGGTGAGGAGAGGGAATCCAGGCACACCCAAAACATCAGGGTGGGAGAACCAGAGAGGGGAAAGGAATAAGCCTGGGGACTGGGACAGAACAGGAGTGAGCCACAGGGATCCAGGTGAGGAGAGGGAATCCAGGCAAACCCAAAGCAGCAGGGTGGGAAAATGGGAGAAAGAGGAGGAAAAGGCCCAGGAACTGGAACAGAGGAGGAGTCAGCCGCAGGGACTCAGGTAAGGTTGGTAGGAGAGGTTTCCAACAGGGGGACAAACTTGTCTGTCGGTTTGTCCTACTGTGGTGATGTGTTCATGTGAGTTTTGAGGCTGAGCCACTGGTGATTCAAACCCAGCAGGGTGCACATAGTGC
>NW_006922294.1:106601-113594 GCF_000298275.1 Orycteropus afer afer
AAGAAAACAAAAATCCTCACAACTGGACCAATGAGCAGCATCACAATAAATGGAGAGAAGATTGAGGTTGTCAAAGAATTCATGTTGCTTGGTTCTACAATCAATGCCAATGGAAGCAGCA
This sequence comes from Orycteropus afer afer, assembly GCF_000298275.1. Classification (NCBI taxonomy): domain Eukaryota; kingdom Metazoa; phylum Chordata; class Mammalia; order Tubulidentata; family Orycteropodidae; genus Orycteropus; species Orycteropus afer. The sequence goes on from NW_006922294.1 coordinate 106,723, forward strand.
GTCAGGACAACAGATGACATGTAGCATTGGGAAGGTCAACCGTGAAGGAAGTGTTGCAAGTGCTGAGGAGCAAGGATGTCTCCTTGAGGACTAAGGTGTGCCTGACACACGCCATGATATTTCCAATCACCTCTTATGCATGTGAGAACTGGACAATGAATAAGGAAGATTGAAGAAGAGTTGATGCTTTTGAGTTGTGATGCTGGTGAAGAATGCTGAAAGTACCATGGACTGCTAAAGGAACTACAGATCTGTCCTGGAGGAAGTGCACCTGAGATGCTCCTTGGAAGCTAGAATGGCCAGACTTTGTCTCGCTTATTTTGGTCATGTTGTCAGATGGGACCATTCCCTGGAGAAGGATGTCATGCTTGTTAAGGTGGAGGGTCGATGAAAGAGGGGAAGGCTTTCGACGAGATGGATTGACATGGTGGCTGTGATGGGCTCAAGTATACAGGGATCATGGAGCTGGCGTGGGATCAGGTGGTGTTTCGTTCTGCTGTGTATGGGGTTGCTATGAGTCAGAAACGACTCGATGGCACCTAACAACAACACCATCCTTGGAAAAATAAATCCAACTCTCTAAGTCTTAGTTTTCTTATCAGGAAAATGAGGTCAGTAATTCCTACCTTACAGTGCTATTTCAAGAATAATTGAAAAGAAAAAATAGTTAGTACCATGCTTATATATATGCTTATTCATGCTTGATTCATGCCTATATGTATACACATATACATATATTTATATATGTGAAAGCATTTCTTGGGGCTTTAGGGAATTGGAGAGGAATCTAGATGCCAAAAATGAAATTATAATAGTTGAAGAGAAAGGGAATCAATGTACAACAGTTTATTTAATCTGGAAACATGGCCAGTGAATATGCTGTTTAGACATTTTGTGGAATTATAGACAATGCAAACAAAAAGAAGCTCCTTTTATTTGTCTTTGGAAGACACTTTACACTCTTTTGTTTAGCTTGATTCATTTTAATAGACATTGACTGGTTGATGTGATGAGTAAGTCAGGCTCAGGCAGGAGAATTGATTGAGTTAGACACAGTTTGTGCTGTCAAGGAACTCCTGATCCAACATATAAGACACTGGGATGTGTATAACCAACATATTGACATCAGTTTGTATATCTGGAAAGCATATCAAATGGACAAAGATACAGAGGGTCCTGGCAGTTTTGGGACATCAAAGTAAAGCAATCCTGGGTACAGAAAATAACTATGGAATGTCCACAGAGTAGGTATCTATAATATGCCAGTGAAGGTCCTAGGGAGATACAGATGAAAACGATATTAGAGATGCAAGTGTGATAGAGAACAGCACTTTTAGACGTAGAGCGCAGTCCCTTCCCCCTAAACTCTATGTGCTGGAACTAATCATTGGAGTCCCAGCTTATAGATGAGCTCATGTCCAGAAATTCCATGTAAGTCATCTGTTTAGAAGTCATTCCTGAGTTTGTTCAAGGATGAGCTCCAGAGGGTCTGTATTTCTGTATCTGAACATTTAATTTTTTTATGTATTTGTAACTTTTTATTATGATTTGAATGAAATTTTACAGAGCAAATTGGTTTTCCATTCAACTGTTTACACACATTTTGTTTTGTGACATTGAATTCAGTCCCTATAATGTAATTGTACTCCTCCCACTTCCTCCCTGTGGTTACCATTTCTTTTTGTCCTTCTTTCCTATCCATTTCTGCCTTTTGAGCTTTATCCCTGGCCAAATACTCCTCTTTTGTTCTCATACGGTTGATTGTACTGCCCTAGTGTTATTGTTCACTCCATAGGCCTGTCTATTTGGTTGAAAGTTGAGCCATGGGGGTGAGCTCAGCTCCAGGCTTGAAGGGTGTCTAAGGGCCATACTCTGAGTGGTTTCATTAGTCTCTATCAGACCAATAAGCCTGGTCTTTTTTATTGTTAAGAGTTTTATTGCACATTTTCCTCCAATTCTATCCAGGATATCCTATTGTAATCTCTTTAAGAGTGTTTGGCAGTAGTGGCCAAGCACAATCTAGTTCTTTTAGACATGGAGGCTGAGGTTCATGTGGTCCACTAGTCTCTTGCACTATTTCTATGTGCTTTTGATTTTCTTCACTCTTCTTTGCTCCTGGTGAGGAAATACTAATAGTTGCACCTTAGATGGCCACTTGCAAGCTCTGAAGACCACAGTCACTGTTCATCAAAGTAGGATGGAGAATGTTGTCTTTGTGGACTGTGTTATGCCACTTGACCTGGATGTCACCTGTCACTATGGTCCTGAGCCTTCAAGCCCAGTGACTCATTCTCTCAAGGCGTTTAGTAATGGCTAAGAAGTTTTCATAGTTTTGGCCCAGTTTAGCTCTCCCATACCAAACCAAAACCAAATTCACTTCCTTCGAGTCAGATCCGACTCATAGGGACCCCTCCTTGGGTTTCTGAGGCGGTATCACTAGGGAAGTAGATCGCTCAATCTGCATGGATATTTTTACAGCACAGATAAATTTGAGCATTTTTTAGAAAGAAGTTCATAGATTTTATCTTCTTTTCAAAGGCGTTCATGACTTAAAAGTACAGGAACTTTATGTCATAAATATTAAACTGGATTCATATTAATAGTGCCTTTCTCTTTGTGTTTTGCACCTCTATTAATTTAGCAAAGAACTCCCTCCCCCTCTCTTTTTAAAAGCTAAATGTTGGCTAGGGTGTGGTGAAATGAACCTTCCTATACTGCCAGAGGTAGTATTAATTGGTACAAAATTTCTGAAAAGATATTTGACACTTTTTGAACCAGGTACCAAATTTGCCCTTTAAGTATCTACTCTAATGGAGTAATTAGAAACTTGGACAAAAAATTACAAATGAAGGTAATTCACAGTATTGTTGTTCATAATAACCAGAGATCAAAGTAAAGGTCTAAAAATTGAGGTAAGTGATGGCACTTCTACACAATGGAAGTGTAGGCACTAAAATATTGTTTTAAAAGATCATTTAATAACATGAAAAACTTCCCTTGACAAAACATCATGTGAAAAAAAATCCCAAGATACATAGTGTGATCCCAGTATTATAAAAATTATACATATTTGTTTATATGTGACTGGCAGAATATGTGTTAACAGAGATTATAAAAAAGTGATTTCTTTTCCTTCTTTATTTTATTTTGTATTTTCAAATTGTCTAAATGACTACATATTTGTATAATAAAAAAAAATGTCACCTTTTTGTTCAATTTGAACTACACTTCATGTAAGGAAGTTCTAACCTTTTCTCTTAGTTTTCATATTTCAAAATATCCCATTACTTGTTTTGACTGAAAGTTAAAGTGGAAACTCAATTATTTCACATTTGTTCAATTACAAGCCCCTTTCTCCTCACAGTGTCATTTCAGCTTGAACCTTTGTGCTCACCCTCCTTTGCAACATTGGCCTGTATTCTTTCTCAGAATTTTAAAAATTCTGTCTTCCTCTGGCCACATTAGCATTTTTCTCTTCTTTGCCATTGAGTATATTATTTCTCCTATTTAGTTTTTTAGATATTCAAACCATTTTCTCCCTCCTTTCACCTGTTTCTTCACCTTCATTTTGCAAATGATAAGGCACATTTGTGGAATTGTTGTTGTTAGGTTCTATAGAGTCTGCCTTGTCCTGCACCTTCCTCACAATCTTTTATATACTTGACCCCCTCATTGCAACCACTGTGTCAATCCATCTTGTTGAAGGTCTTCAGCTTTTTCACTGACCCTCCATTTTACCAAGCTTGCTTTCCTTCTCCAGGGAATGGTCCCTTCTGACAACATGACCAAAGTAGGTGAGATGAAGAAGTCTGGCCATTCTTGCTTCTAAGGAGCGTTCTGCCTGTACTTTTCCAGGACAGATTTGTTCTTCTGGCAGTCCATGGTATTTTCAGTATTCTTTGCCAACATCATAACTCAAAAGTATCAACTCTTCTTCAGTCTTCCTTATTCACTGTTCAGCTTTCACATTCATATAAGGCAAGTGAAAATACCATGACTTGGGTCAGGCATACTTTAGAATTCAAAGTGACATCTTTGCTTTTCAACACTTTAAAGAGGTCTTTTGCAGTAGATCTTCCCAGCGCAATACGATGTCTGATTTCTAGCCTGCTGCTTCCATTATGTTGATTGTGGATCCAAGTAATATGAAATCTTTGACAACTTCAATCTTTTCTCCATTTATCATGACAGATCTTACTGGTCCCGTTGCGAGGGTTTTTGTTTTCTTTATTGAGGTGTAATCCATACTGAAGGCTGTAGTCCTTGATCTTCATCAATACTTTCTTCAAGTCATCTTCACTTCGAGCAAGAATGTTGTAGCATCTGCATATCACAACTTGTTAATGAGTCTTCCTCCAATCCGGATACTGCATTCTTCTTCATATAGTCCAGCTTCTTGGATTACTTGCTCAACATACAGATTGAATAGGGTGTTCTGGTGGTGTAGTGATTAAGGCATTTTGCTGTTAAATAAAAAATTGGTGGTGTGAACCCACCAGCTGCTCTGCAGAAGAAAGATGAGGCAATCTGCTTCCTTAAAGATTTATAACCTTGGAAACCCAGTGAGGGTCACTATGAGTCAGAATTGACTCAATGGCAATGACTTTTTTTAAAAAAAAATTAAAATTATTTTTTATATACTGATTGAATAAAGATGGTGAAAGGATACAACCCTGATGCATGTCCTTCCTGATTTTAAATGTTGCAGTATGCCCTTGTTCTGTTTGAACAACAGCCTCTTGGTCTATGTACAGGTTCCTCATGAGCACAATTAACTGTTCTGAAATTCCCATTCTTCTCAAAGTTATCCATAATTTGTTATGATGTACATGGTTGAATGTCTTTGCATGGTCAATAAAACACAGGAAAACATCTTTCTGGTATTTCCTCCAAGATCCATCTGACATCAACAATGCTCCTTGGATGTGAGAATGGCCAGACTTCATTTCACCTACTTTAGTCATGTCAGAAGGGATCACTCTCTGGAGAAGAATGTCATGCTTGGTAAAGGAGGGTCAATAAAAGAGGGGAAGGCCTTCAACAAGATGGATTGACAAGGTGGCTACAGCGATGGTCTCAGGTATAGTAGGGATCATGAAGCTGGCACAGGACCAGGCAGTGTTTTGTTCTGTTGTACATAAGATCTTTATGATTTGGAGATGACTTGATGTCACATAAGAACAATAAGATTTGCCTCCATGTGTATCATGTGAGGTATGGGTCTTGTTTCATTTTTCTGCACGTGGATATCCAATTTTGTCAGCAACATTTATTAAAGAGGCTATCTCTCCCTCATTTAATGGGATTTGGCCCTTTGTCAAAGATCAGCTGTCCATCAATGGATGGGTCTATTTCTGGGTTTTCAGTTCTTTTCCATTGGTCTATTTGTCTATCATTTATCAATGCCACATTGTTTTGACAACTGTGGCTGTAAAGTAAGTTTTGAGATCACAGAATGTGAAACCTACCTTGTTTTCCTTCTTCAGCAGTGCTTCGCTTATCTGAGGTCTCTTTCCTTTCCATATTAAATCAGTGATTGCTTTTTCCATATACTTAAAGAATGTTGATGAAATCTGGATTGGGATTGCATTGAATGTATAGATTGTTTTGGGTAGTGTGGTAGTTAAGTTTGTGGGTCAACTTGGCTAGGTCTGGATGAGTGACTGGGCAGCTGGATGTAGTATTCCCCATGATGACACTGGTAATCAACTCCATGGTGGAATCTACTGTGAGCAGCTGAGTAGCTGCCTTAGGGATGTGGTCTGCTTCCTGTATATAAGGAGAAGCCATGGGGAACAGTCTCTAGCTTATGGCACTCTTGAACCCTGCATGTAGCTGTGTCATTGTTCAGCAGGCTGCCATGCTCTGCCAACCTTGGGGCTTTCAATGACATGAATTAATAGCCTTCCATATGGTTTGGTAACTTCGGAACGATGCCTTTTTAATTGTCAATCTTGGGCTTGGCAGCTTCAGCAGCCAGCAGCCATTTGAGTGAAGAAAAGCCTCTAGCTTCTGTGGGCTGGGAACAGGAGGCAGAGCTGAAGCTCAAAATTGAGGACTATCACCCAGTCCCTAGAGGCTGGCACTTTGAACTTGGACTTCTGGACTTCAAAATTGTAAGAGAATAAACTCCTGTTTGTTCAAGCCATCCCATTCATGGTATATTCTTGTCAGAGTATATTCTTATCAGAGTGGCACTAGGTAACTGAAACAGGTAGTATTGACATTTTCACAGTATTCAGTCATCCTATCCATGAACATAACATGTTCTTCCATTTTTGTATGTCTCTTATAATTTCTTGTAGTAATGTTTTGTAGTTTTCTTTGTATAGGTCCTTTGTGTTCCTGGTAAGATTTATTCCTCAGCATTTCATCTTTTTGGTAGCTATTGTAAATGGTTTTGTATGCCTTATTTCCTTTTCAGAGGTCTCTTTGTTTATGTAGAGGAATCCAACTGGTTTTTGTATGTTGACCTTGTATCTTGCCACTTTGCTGAAACTTTCCATTAGTTCCAGTAATTTTTTCACTGAGTGTCTTGGGTTTTCTATGTGTAGAATCATGCTGGGAGCTCTGGTGGCATGGTGCCTAAGGCATTTAACTGCTAACCAGAAGTCTGGTGGTTCAAACCCACCAACCACTCCTCAGAAGGAAGAATGGGCAATCTACTTCCATAGAGATACCACCTCAGAAACCCAAGGAGGGGTTGCTATGAGTTGGAACCGACTTGACTGTGGTGAGTTTTTGAGTATCATGTCATCTGCTAATGGACATAGCTTTACTTCTTCTTTGCCAACTTGTTGTTGTTATTTGCCGTCGAGTCGGCCCCGACTCATAGCGACCCCTCCTTGGGTTTCCGAGGCAGTATCACTACG
>NW_006922294.1:114575-116153 GCF_000298275.1 Orycteropus afer afer
TTCTCTTTCTTTTCCTTTGTTAAATTGCCAATGGTTTGTCAATTTTGTTAATCTTTTCGAAGAACTTGACAAGCTTGTCTTGTTGATTTTTTCAATTTTTTTTTTCCCATTTCATTTGTCTTTCTTAACGTCTTTATTATTTCCTTACTTCTGGATACTGTAGGTTTGTTTTGTTGCTCTTTTTCTAATTGTTCAAGTTGTTGAGTTATAGTGTTGATTTTGATTATTTCTTCTTTTTTTGATGTGTGCATTTATTGCTATAAATTGACCTCTGAGTATTGCTTTTGCTGTGTCCCAAAGGTTTTGGTAAGTTGTATTTTTATTCTCATTTGTTTCTAGGATTGCTTTTATTTCACACTTTATCTCTTCTGTTACCCAGTAGTTTTTGAGCAGTGTATTATTCAGTTTCCACATATTTACATTTTTCCCCCTTGGTCTTTCTATACTTGATTTCTAATTTTACAACATTATGCTCTGAGAAGGTGCTTTGTAATATTTCAGTGTTTTTAAATTTATTGAGGCTTGTTTTGTGACCTAACATATGGTCTATTCTGGAGAATTATCCATGTGCACTGGGGAAGAATGTGTATTATGCTTTTGCTGGGTAGAGTGCTCTGTATGCACCTATGAGGTCAAGTTGGTTGATTGTTGAGTTCTTCTGTATCTTTTTTTTTCCCTTGTTGTTCTGTCCTTCCTTGAAGTGGTGTGTTAAAATCTCATACTACTATGGTAGAATTATCTATTTTTCCTTTCAATTCAGCTAATATTTACTTTATATATTTTGAAGCTCTTTCATTGGGTGCATAGATATTTATTATGGTAATATCCTCTTGGTCAATTGACCTTTTTAACATAATATAGTGTCCTTCTTTGACCCTTATGATGGTTTTCAGCTTGCAGGCTATTTTTTCAGAAATTGATATTTCCACTCCTGCTCTTTTTTGGTTGTCATTAGCTTGATATATGTATTTTTTTTCCACCCCTTAATTTTTAATTTATTTTTGTCTTTGTGTCTAAGGTGACTCTCTTTTAGGCAGAATTTTGATGGGTCTTCTTCTCTTATTCAATCTCTCTCTTGACTGGTGCATTTAGTCCATTCACATTGAGTGATAGGTATGAATTTATTGCTGTCATTCTATTGTGTTTTTTGTTGTGCTGTTAGCGATTTCTTTGTTCCAACTATTTTTCTGTGCTGAGTTCATTTTGTTATCAAGTGTTTTTTCTCAAAGAATTGTTATTGTTCATTTATGCTTACTAAGCCCTTGTGATTTGCGTCTTTCTTAGTTTGGTTGAAAGGATTGTTAATATTCTTTGTGGTTACCCTGAAGTAAATTCTTATCTTCCTGAGTTGAACAATCTCTTTTATAAAGACATTGTCCTGTCTTCCTCTCTATTTGGAAGTTTGGTAATTAAAACTTTTATGCCCTCTTTTTGTTTTCTTGCTGGTGTTGTTTGCAGAATGACTCCCCTATTTCTCTATGTAGGAGCTCTGGTGACGTAGTACCTAAGGCATTTGACTCCTAACCAGAAGGCTGGTGGTTCAAAACCACCAGCCACTCCTCAGAAGGAAGATTGGGC
>NW_006922294.1:117478-118142 GCF_000298275.1 Orycteropus afer afer
ATTCATTGTCCAGCTTTCACATGCATATGAAGTGATTTGAAAATACTATTGCTTGGGTTAAGTACATCCTAGTCTTCAAGGAGACACCTTTGTTCTTCAGCACTTGAAAGAGGTCATTTGCAGCAGATTTGCCCAATGCATTATGTCTTTTGATGTCTTGGCTGCTGCTTCCATTGGTGTTGATTGAAGAGCCAAGTGATATGAAGTCTTTGACAACTTCAATCTTTTCTCCATCTATCGTGATGCTGCTTATTGGTCCATTTGTAAGGATTTTTGTTTTCTTTAAGTTGAGGTGTAATCCTTACTGTAGACTGTAGTGTAATTTTCATCAGTAAGTGCTCCCAGTCATCCTCACTTTAAGCAAGCAAAGTTGTGTCATCTGCTTATCTCAGGTGGTTAATAAGCTTTCCTCCAATCCTGATACCATGTTCTTCTTCATATAGGCAGCTTCTCGGATTATTTGCTCAGCATACAAGTTGGATGAGTATGGTGAAAGGATACAAGCCTGACACACTTTCTTCCTGATTTTAAACCATGCAGCATCCCCTTGTTGTGTTAGAATGACAGCCTCCTGGTCTATGTACAGGTTTGTCATGAGTACATTAAATGTTCTGGAATTCCCATTCTTCTCAAAGTTATCTATAATTTGTTATGATCCACACAA
>NW_006922294.1:119057-122787 GCF_000298275.1 Orycteropus afer afer
GAGCTCACTACCATGTGTCCGATTTGGGGTTCTATTTATTTGGAGAGAGTTTCTCTTCCCTTTGCTCCACTCCCTTCTGGACTGTGCAGCAGCTTAACCTAAGGAGGTCCTGTTGTGTTGCCCAGTATGATCTTTGTCCCCACTCATGGCCTCAACTCACCTTTAAAAACTCCCAGTGTGACTATTCTGAATCTTTAATGCCTGTGGGTTCTGTGATGTGATTTTTTTCTCCTTGTCCTTGACCCCCTCAAGTGACTTGTCTTCAGGTCCAAAGACTGGGTGGGTTTCTTTGTTTTTCCTGGTCACTTAGGCTGTTCCTTTTCACTGTTCTCACTGGATCTAATACTTTATCTTCTCATAACTTCAGTATCATTACTTACATCTGCTTTACCTAGTTTCTCAAAATCTCTGTTGATAGAGGGACTACATGTGTGGTCTGTTAGTATGATGCCATTTTGGGAAGCCCATCTATGTTTGATGTTCTTGCCATCATCCCACAACTCATCTGGATTCAGTCATTGGTGTTCAATATATCAAATCTATTCTTCAGATGGTCTCTAAATTCAGGTGGGATATAATCAAAATTGTATTTTGGCTCTTGTATACTTGTTTTGGGAGCTCTGGTAACGTAGTGCCTAAGGCACTTGACTGCTAACCAGAAGGCTGGTGGTTCAAACCCACCAGCCACTCCTCAGAAGGAAGATGGGGCAACCTACTTCCATAGTCATACTGCCTCAGAAACCCAAGGAGGGGTCGCTATGAGTCAGGGCCGACTTGACGGCACATAACAACAACAACAACAACAACAACCCTTGTTTTAAATTTTTTCAGCTTCAGCTTGACCTTGCATATGAGCAGTTGATCTTCTGTTCTACAGTCAGCTCCTGATCTTGTTTTAACTAACAGTATTGAGCTTCTCCATTGACTCTTTGCACAGATGTAGTTGATTTGATTCCTGCGTATTCCATCTGGCCAGGCCCATATGTTTATGGCCAGGTCACCATTTATGTTGTTGAAAAAAAGGTATTTGCAATGAATAAGCCCTTGGTCTTGCAAAATTCTATCATGTCATTTCTATCACAAAGGCTGTATTTCCCAACTACCCATGCATCATCTTTGTTTACTACTTTTGCATTCCAGTCACTACTAATTATCAATACATCTTGATTGCATGTTTGGTCAATTTCAGATGCAGAAGTTGGGAAAAATCTTCAGTTTCTTCATCTCTTACTTTGGTGGTTATTATGTAAATTTGAATAATAGTAATATTAACTGGTCTTCCCTGTAGGCATATGGATATTATTCTATCACTGACAGATTGTACTTTAGGATAGGTCTTGAAATGTTCTTTTTAATGATGATTGCAACACCATTCTGCTTTAATTTGTCATTCCTGGCATAGTAAACCATATGATTGGCAGATTAAAAATGGCCATTACCAGTCCATTTTAGCTCAATAATACCTGCATTATCAATTTTTATCCTATGGTTCCATCCTTCCTCCCAGTCTGTCTTAGTTTGGAATCTCCATTGAAACCTGTTTATCTTGAGTCCTGGTATTCGAAGTACCAATGACATAGCTCCCAGCTTCACAGCAACACACAAGCCACCCACAGTACGATAAAATTACAGACAAGGGGTGGATTTGTGGAATAGTCTCTTGTAACCTCAGGTCCTTGGATATAGTTTTGTATCATTTTTATTATTTTTCCCTTTGGAGTTTTAAGGAGCCCTGGTGGTACATTGTCTAAGGCATTTGACCACTAACCAAAAAGTTGGCAGTTCAAACCCACCAGCCACTTTGCAGAAGAAGATGGGACAATCTACTTCCATAAAGATAAACCATCTTGGAAACACAATGGGGATCACTATGAGTCAGAATTGACTTGATTGCAGTTGTTTTGTTTGTTTGTTTGTTTGGGGTTTTACAAGTATTTCCCTACTGTATCAAGAGCGTGAGTACCTGTGTGTGCATGAGTATATGTGTATGCTTGTGTCCATTTGTGCCCAAACATGTACTTGTGCATAAACCTGTATGTTCATGTATGTCTGTACATTTGTGCATGTGTGTGAGAGTATGTGCATGAATGTTTTGTTTTTACAAGTCAACAGCTGTCCCATTCCCTATGTACTGCAGAGGCAGGCACTTCAGTAATGCTGACTGCCTGTTTGCATGTTTCTGTTTAGCAGCTTTTCAGAGCTTGACATCCATGCCTCAGACTATATGCATAGGAGGGGAATGTCCTAATCCGCTCTAGTAGCAGCAGTCTATTTCCTGTACTTTGAAAGCTTTGTAGATGATGCAAATTGGGTTGGCTCTGTGGGCTCTCCAGCTGCTGCTTGGCTGGTCCAGAGACAGGCAGGGTAACTTTTAATCTCTCCAAAAGTCTGCCTAGCAAAAAGATACACATATGTGTTATTAGGTGCCTGAGTCATCTCCAACTCACAGTGACCCTATGCACAGCAGACTGAAACACCACCTGGTCTTGGGCCAGCTCCATGATCCCTGCTATACTTGAGCCCATTGCCTCAACCATTGTGTCAATCTATCTCATTGAGGGCCTTCCCCTCTTTCGTCAACCCTCCACCTTACCAAGGCTGACATCTTTCTCCAGGGAATGGTCCCTTCTAAGAACATGACCAAAGTAGGTGAGATGAAGTCTGGCCATTCTTGCTTCCAAGGAGCATTCTGGCTGTACTTCCTCCAGAACAGATTTGTTAGTTCTTTTAGCAGTCCATGGTACTGTCAGCATTCTTCACCAGCACCCATCTCAAAAGCATTAATTCTTCTTTGGTCTTCTTTATTCATTGTCCAGCTCTCACATGCATAGGAGGTGATTGAAAATATCATGGCTTGTGTCAGGTACACCTTCGTCCCCAAGGAGACATCTTTGTTCCTCGACACTTTAAAGAGGTCCTTTGCAGCCAACTTTCCCAGTACTATATGTCATTTGATGTCCTGACTACTGCTTCCATTGCTATTGATTGTAGAACCAAGAAACGATGTGAAGTCCCTGACCACTTCAATCTTTTCTCCATTTATCATGATGTTGCTTATAGGTACAGTTGTGAGAATTTTTGTTTTCTTTATATTGAGATGTAATCCATACTGCAGACTATATTTGTCAATCTTCATCAGGGTGCTTCAAATCATCCTCACTTTCAACAAGCAAAGTTGTGTCATCAGCATATCACAAGTTGTTAATGAGCCTTCCTCCAATCCAGATGCCACATTTTTCTTCATATAGTCCAATTTCTCAGATTATTTGCTCAGCATATAGATTGAATAAGTATGGTGAAAGGATACAACCCTGGCTCACTCCCTTCCTGATTTTAAACCATCTAATGTCCCCTTGTTCTGTTCAAGCAACAGCCTCCTGGTCTATGTCAGGTTCCTCTTGAGTACAATTAAGAGTTTTGGAATTGCCATTCTTCTCAATGTTATCCATAATTTGTTATGATCCACACAATGACATGCTTTTGCATAGTCAATAAAACACAAGTAAACATCTTTCTGGTATTCTTTGCTTTGAGCCAAGATTCATCTGACATCAGTAATGATATCCCATGTTCCATGTCCTCTTCTGAATGCAGCCTGCACCTCTGGAAGTTCTCTGTCAATATACTGCTGCAATCGTTTTTGAATTATCTTCAGTAAGATTTTACTTGCATGTGATATTAATGATATTGTTTGATAATTTCCATATTCTGTGGGATCCCCTTTCTTTGG